>NC_135503.1:25506773-25652511 GCF_052857255.1 Amblyomma americanum
ACCTTCGGCACTGCTTGGTCCGCTCGGTCCAGTCTGGCGGCGGCGGCGCAACCTTCGCGTTTGTATGCGACCTCGGGTCTCTTGAGTGACCCGCGCGCTGGTGCGCAGGCACCCCGGAAACACTATATAGGAAGAACAAGAAACAGCAGCAGCAGCAGCAGAGAGCGCACCGCGTTGGGCCGCGGACGCGAGGCTTCTAGGTCGGCCAGTTTGGCGCTCTGTGCAGCTATGAAATATGGCACGCCGAGTCCGTCTTTTTGTAATTGGCTCCTACGCAGGCTGCTACAGCCGTGAGGGCGAGGGAGGAAAGGGGGAGACGCAGAGTCTTTTCTGCGAGGGCGGCATCTCCACCTCTTGTGGCCTCGGCTGGCCATCGACAGAAACACGTCCAGAGGACACCCTTCCCCCGAACTCTTCTCCCCTTTCTGCAGCGCGTGTCCGTGCTTCGAGTGAGGTCTACCGCGGCGGGAAGGCAGGCGCTAACGGTTGCGCGTTAAGCCGAATCCGGCTTTTGGTTCGGGGTGGTTAAGTCGGCGTGCTCGTCGGAATGTCAGGGGTGAAATGAGGGGAGGCGAAAAAAATAGCACAACGGAAGACGATGGTTGACCACAGGACCAGTCCGGTTACATGGCGTATTGAACCCGTTGGTCTTCGGTGTTCTCGGGGCAAGATTTGGAGGCGTTAGTGTGAGTCTGGTGCCCTTCCGGGACCGATGATCAATTGGGCGTATTGCGTATTCTGGTGGAAACCAGGCGACGAAAGAGATATACGAATTTGTTTTTTGTTTTAGTTGTATGTTCTGCACTAAGTGCACTGTGCAGAGATTTAGATGCAGCGTGCATTGGCTACTTTCTTTGCCAATAAAAAAAGAAAGAGGGGGAGGAAGCCAAAAACAAAAGTTGTAGAGAAACGAAATTAAAAAGAGCTGCTTATGTTATACGTACGGTTTGGACATTTCGGTTCAAACCGAAAAAAAAACACGATAAAAGTCAGCCGAATTCAGTTTTCGAAACTCGATTTTAACCGAACAAGGTCAGCATTCTTGGCATGCAATGCATAGGTAGTTGGCTGTTGAATGCGAGTTACACTCAAAGCTGAAATTAAACATGCAGGAAGCCAGGGCATGGTGCGACTATGATGAAGTTGGATAAGCAGCGCAGTTCTACGATTTGAGTTATTGGTCCACTAGCTTACACGCGTCTGGCGTCCGGAAAGCACGACCTCCTCGCTGTCTGGTATCTAACCCCTGTTCGTTCACTATCATCACCTGGTTATAGCAGTCAGTCGGTTAAGTAGGATTATAATCTGCATGGAGGACACTGACACGAAGCCGTCACGCAAATGAACGTTCTGGCTACCGCGACAACTGGGAGGCAGTATATAGCATCGCTGCCATCAACACGCAAACTACGCGGTCCCCCCCCTCGCGCTCAACCCAGAGCGACAACCCGACGTTAACATGTCAACCGAGTAAACTTCAACTTGCGTTTTCGTCTGCAGGCTATCTCATAAAACTTGAGTTTGTTTTTTTAATGATGACAGCAATTCCTTCTACAAGCACAGCTCCAAGTACTGCCACCTGCATGCTAATTACTGGTAAATAAATTGTTCATAATGACGAAAACACCGAGACAGACTTCAATTCACTTTTGGCCACGAAGGATTTCTGCATTAAATCACCTAAAAAAGTTCGTATTTCATTCGTTGTAAATAATATTCGCTGAAAAGAAAAAAACGACAATTGGGTTTTGAAATTAAGGCCGAAAAAAGTCCGCAACATTTTCAAAAAATAAAAATTGGAAACCCCTCCAAAGCCTAGTTATACGACAGAATTAAGCTGTCTACACCGCAATACCTGAAAATCGTCTGCGAGCAATCTGTTCATTTTTACACTGGTAACGTACCGGCCAATCATCCCATGTCTTCAGTATCCCACAAGCAGGCATACAGGCACGTACAGGCATGTACACATAGGCAGTACAGGCATAAACCGAACGCGCTGTCCAAAATATCGCATCCAGTGGACTCATAGGATATGTTAAATTGCCATGTCTAGCCTAATACTGTGTTCGTTAAAAGTCTCATAAAAACCCGATAGCGTTGGTTGCAGATACGTACCGAAATTTCGTTCCATGTGATTTGTTCAGAACCTTTACAACAATTTTGTTATTTTCTTGCCATAATCATTCTAAACAGCACTTACGGCACTCGAGGAGCTTGTAAGCAGCATTTACTCTCTTCAGACCGGGCCACTACTCACAAGAAGTTATTCGACGCATTCTGATGAAAAAAATTAGCCGAGTAATTCCAGTCCATTCGAGAATAGAATATTAGTGCCTCCGTGAGTTTCTGTGCGCCGCCTGCATACGTGAATTTTTACATCAAAAAATTTCCTGCGCATAAAATAAAAAGAATTTTAATACCTCTGCCAAACTGTTCACATAAGTTTTTTTAAGTTGTGAAAAGAATTTGTGGATGCGTCGCATGCTGTATAATTATACGCCACCAAGTGGAGGAAACGAAGCAGTGTTTCGGATGGTTGCTATCGAAAGCAGATACCAGTAGCAAGCACTCATATCAGAGCATGTCGACTGACCGCTCGATGCATCTTCACCAAACATACCATAACCATGATATTGAATGGCACATTTCAGAACGTTGCTACCGATTGAAAGCAGGGATAGTTCGACCGATGTAGCAACGCTGTGAGATAATTCGCCCTCATCACGCCGCTCTTTTCGCCTTATCGCCTCGGCTCAGAGACCTGTGAAATTTTGTTCACGTGATGGTAACTCCGCGGGGAGGATTCAAGCTTCCCTCGGCCTTGTGACTGCGCTGACTAAAGAGAACATAGTTTATTTATGCCTATAGTCTGTGCGGTAACCGGTCGTGTTTTTCATTCGGCAGAATACTCCCGCGATTAGTGAAGTAAGCACTGAATGTTGGAAACAAATATTACACGGTCTGCAACTTCGCTATACCAGATATATGTTGAGTTGTAATCTAAAGTCCTTGGTCATTCGTAGCATTCTTTCTAGTTTTTTTTCCCCTTTAGTACTCTTGATGAGATCTGTGGCATTATTGCAGACAAGTTTGCAGGCGACTTTCGCGGATGTAATTCGTTGGTATGCAAGACTCGGCTTGGCTGATCTAACAGCACTTACAATCAATAAAGGCCGCGTAGTGAAACCAAGACCACCCAACTTACATTTGAGGTATGATGTCATCACGAGAGCCCGTTGCCGATGGTACCGGCATTGCTAGTGAAGGAGCGGGATGGAACTGCCTGGCTTGAGAATCGCTCCGCCTTTGCGTCACCTTTAAAAAAAATTCACCTCCTACCACTGCCCCAGTGGAGCAGTGTTCTTTAAAAAGTCCAAGAGTAATTTACTGCAACGTGTCTCAGAGTTGGAGGATTGTTGCAGTAGACAACGCTTACGACGCTGTCCAGTGGTGAATTTATCTCCTCATGCTGAGCAGCAGTGTATCACGCAAACTGCCAAATTATGGCCACATTAGAAAAAAATGCTGGACATCGCCCTTAAGAGTTGAACTCAAGCACAGAGGTAGCGCAGCACAGTAGATCTTGTGGAGCAGCCCGTTTTCTGAGTTTATTTTATGGGGGTTTAATTAACGTCCCAAAGCGACTCGGGCTATGAGGAACGTCGTAGTGGAGGGCTCCGGAAATTTCGCTCACCTGGGGTTCTTTAACGTGCACTGACATCGCACAGTAGACGGGCCTCTAGAATTTAGCCTCCATCGAAATGCGAGCGCCGCGGCAGGGATCGAACGCGCGTTTTTCGGGTCAGCAGCCCAGCGTCACAACCACTGAGTCACCGTGGCAGCCTATTTTTGAGTTTAATAAGAAAATGAAAGTATTCCAGCACCGTAGACGAGATTTAGTTGCGTCTAATTCAAGTTACTTTTGAGCTTATGACGACAATAATGGAAGACACGCTTCAGCGTCCCCTCCAAGCCGTCCTCGTGCAAAGCATGCGGAAGAGTACGTGCTCCGTTCATCTTTCTTGAGTCGGCTCGCGGATACCAAGGGGCGATCCTGGTTCAGGAACTCGGCTGAACCCGGCGCAAGCTGAGGAGGAGCGCTTTCCCCCGACACCACCGCCGCCTGGTGTTGCGCAACGCAGACGCGGATGAGGCCACGCACGCACGTCTTGGCGGCAGCGGCGGCCATTGACGACGCGGAGAGGCGATCCCGATGACCCAGCGCTTTGGCGAGGCTAATGATGCTCCACGCGCGCCATTAATTCATGCTCTCGGCGTAACCTCGCGGGCCTGATCACGCCCACCCGGCTACGCCACCAGGGGACCTGCCGGTGCTCGTTTCAGGCCGGTACGTCACGGACGCCCGCGCGGGGCCTCGCGTACCCATCGCTGCTGCTGCTCCTGCCGGACGCCATGATGACTCAGGATCATTGTGATAATTTCTATCAAAAGGATGATAATGATGGCGCCGTTGGAAGCCGCACGAGTGGACACATGTATAGTCACGAAGAACAAGGATTTAGAGTGACAATTTGTTGGGAGAGCTGGTTGGAGACCCCAGCGCGCAGCAGATGAGACGAAGCAAGAAGATACAACTGGAAGTAAAATTAACCTAAGGAAAATCGAATTTTACACAGTGCCAAAAATATACACGAAATATGGTAAAAGGTGCAGAGGTTTTTGTCTCCTTTTTATTCAACAAGTTATCTGAGCAGGAGTTATGCTTTTGTTCGGTTACACGTGCGAAGCGATCGAAGCATCTGTCTTTTTACGATTGCCGTAAATTCTGTTTTTTTTTCTGATGTATAATTCTTTTTAGAACTGTACGTAGCTGCCTGATGCCGTGTTCTTGAATATGCGTCACTCTGAGCAAGTTGTATATACACTGTTGGTCCCTTTGTTAAAAATAATCTTTTTTTAACTTGTTTGCGCGAAGGACCACTCATGTATACTGCTGGTTGCCAGTGCCGCACACAAGCACAGTGTGCTTAAGCGGCGCAGGACTGTGAAAATGTAAATTAGTGGCAATAAAGCAATTGCAATTACAACTCTAGTAGAAATCGACGGTTTTCTTTGCGTTTACCGTATGTACAAATCCATAGACGAAACGAAGGAGACCGCCCAAGCAGCTGTCTCTTCTTTGCTACGTCTCGTTTGTAGCGTTGAAGGTATGCCAGATTTCCACCCATGCTAAGCCCTTATGCTATCTAGCGCTGTCTTTAAAGAAAACAGAATGGTAGCGTTAGTATGAATAGCAGTTGGCTTTCAGGTTGCTCACTGTGGAGTCTAAATGAGGTTAGAAGGGGAAGGAAGACACTGGGCAAGGAGTTTTAAATCTCGGTAAATCACTAGGAGCCAAGAAAATACGTTTTACGTACAACTTCCTTTTTTTTTTTCAGAATGGAAACCACGAATATCTCCGTGGCATCGAACCGCAGTACGAGCATTCCGGTGCTAGTCAGAAAAGTGAGTGCGAAGAAACACTTCTTTTTACACGAGATCGTTATCGTTGGTTGAGCGAAGTTCTTAATTTGCCTTCTACTTGGGGCAAATAAATGTCTCTAAGTAACTTGGAACATTTATTGCACCTAGTCGTATATTTATTCGAGTGTTCGCCATGTTTCATGATTTGGCTGGTGTCATGTAACAATTATTTTCATACTAATGTAAGCCGCCCCGGTGGCTCAGTGGTTATGGTGCTGGGCTGCTGACCGGAAAGACGCGGTGTCGCATCTGGGTTGCAAGCCCCAAGGGTAGCGTTGGCCTGGCGGCCTGGGGCAAAGCTGGAAACATTCGAAGGTCCCGGCAAAGGATGAGTCGACTGGCAACAGAACAACTTGTTTATTCTGGCATCGCAAAAGAGCAGCCGGTCAGGGCGACCACGTTACTCGAAGGAAGGAATCGAAGTCTCTCCTTGGCGTCCGGGGCAGCTCGCTTTATACCCACGGAGTCGAGGGCAAGAGGGAACGGCTTGGGAAGAGTCATCCGATACGGCGACGCTTGAACATGTTCAGGCGTGACGGGCGCGTCCGCCAGGCCGGCGCCGGTCAGACCTCCTCGCCTCCCAGTTGAGGAGCTCCTCTCCCCGGCTGCCGCGCTTTGACAAGCGTGGGCAAAACATGCACACACACACACACGCACGCACGACGACGACACGTGGCACTGAAACATGCCTGGACGCGCTTGGCGGGAGGCGTTGCGGCCGCGATGAACGAAGCCGCGGCGTCCGTTGCATCCGCGCCGGCTATACCGCGCGTCGTAGGTAGGCGAGACGTAACAGCGGCTTCGATCCCGGCCTTATTTCGATGGAGGCGAAATCCGAGAGGCTCCTGTACTGTGGAGATGTCAGTGCACGTTAAAGAACCCCAAGTGGTCTACATTATCCCTAGTTTCTTGCTACGGCGTCCCTCATAGCCTGAGACGCTTTGGCACTTTAAAACTCCTAAAGCGAAACCGATTGTAGGAAGCGTGAAGAAATAAAACATTCGCACATCGGCTTTTATACGTAAAGCGTTCAATACATCACAAGGTCGCATTAACGCGCACAACGTGAGGGCCCACCGCTACGGAGCCCTCCACTACGGAGCCCTCTACTACGGAGCCCTCCACTACGGCGTGCCTCGTCGCTTGAGTCGCTTTGGGACGTTAAACCCCATTACCCAACCAACCTTACCCCATTTGAGGCGATCACATGCCAACGATGTTGTATAATAACCAGCAGCGAGGAATGGTAGCTGCGAGTAAAAGATGACCCGGGTGCGACCTCCTATACCAGTACGGCGACTTGCACTATAGACTGTGGGATGGGATGGGACTGCGCTGCAACTACGTCACTGAAGCTAAACAAGCAAAAACCGGGCTTTAAATGCTGCGAAACCTATGTTCCATGGCCGCTAGTGCGACTCGCTGACGAGAAGCATCCACCGTAGAAAATGGCGGCGCTGCGTCATAGGTTGGGATATATGTCAAAACTACCGAAGGTACTTCAGTGAAATTTTGTATTTAAGCATTCAGTGGAATTTTTAATAAGCATGATGTCGAATTTGTTTGCTCTATTGGACACAAAATTCACTTAAATGCCGCAGTGCGGTGCTATTATACAAGTAATGCACGTGACATAAAAACAGCAGCTCGCTATCTACGCTTTCATGGCCTTGGTGGGGCATGCGACGAGCCATGCAAGCCAATTGATACATGCTGTATGGCCCTCCGAAAACAGGCATACGCCTTCATCTTAGGTCCGAAGCTCACGGTCGCTGAAACAGTTACATCCTCATTTAATCGTACAAGAGTGTTTTGAAAGCCTAAAGATAACATTATGCCTCACAAACAACCGTTACGAAAACGCCTAGTACCATGTGAGCAGAACCGCCAGCAGCACGACTCAACGCATCCGAAATGGCGGAAGTGGGTCGCGTTGCAAACATTTTTGACTCTCTAACCAAGGCCAGCAAGAAAATGAACGCGGCCAATGTAGAAGCTTGGGCGAGTTGATGGCAATTCATTTTAAAACGTCGCAAAAGGACATGGGCTCACGGAAGAGACGACACGAGAGCGCCGACTAACACTGGCGATTTATTGCGAAGAAGCCCAGTTTTATAAGTAGGTTCCGCCACAAACAAGAAAACATGTTAAAAGTTTAGATAACTTTTAGAAACATTTCGAAAATTTCAAGTATTTAGAGAAACATTTAAAGAATTTCACCTCCATCGAAATTCAACCGCAGCGGCCGGGATCGAACCCGCGTCCTTTGAGTCAGCAACCGAGCGTCATAACCACTGAGCCACCGCGGCGGCTCGTGCATGAAAATGCTTGTCCACTGTAACTGGTATATTGTCGGGATGCTCGACGACTTCAGGGTCGCCGTCGTTTCACAACCTCTATGTGACCGCAGCGGTGGCCTAGTATCCATCCACCTTGCATGCGGGAGGTGCGGGGTTCGATCACCAGTGCCGCCGGGTAACCACCGGTAATACAATTGGTGCAAGCTTTCCCCTGGTCTGGTGCTCGGCTTATTTAGGATGAGATGCTTGGTAAATGGGTCTTAGACCCCACCTTGTGCAATGAAAACTACCTTGTGCCATGGCGCTCTTTGGCCAAAGCTGCTCTTGCGCCATAAAAATTCATCATCATCATCACGGCCTCGATGTGCCCACCATTGTACTCCATCTCTTCTGAGCCGCAGATGGTATAGATGTCCTCGGGAGCTCTAAGGTGCGACAAGCGTTTTCTGTCCTCTGGCGTGAAGCTCGGGGACTACTATCCATAACAGACAGCCGAGGCGAAGAATCATCGCCCATCTTTTAGGCCAGCCAACCGGTCACATAGACCTCTGCAGAAGCAAACAGGCAAGGAAATTAGAGGAACGCGCGCAGAGCTACCAGAACGGCCAGCCTAGAGCCGCTGAAAAATAAATTAGGAAAAAAACTAAACGTTAGTGTCTCGCTGTTTGGATGCCTAATGGACAGCTGTCCCAGGAACTCAGCTGTTCGGTCTTTGAAGGGGCTTCTTTCATTCTGCGGAAGTCAGAACACCTTAGGCTTTTGGAATAACACGAAAGGGAGAAAAAATAATTTATATATTTCAGTCCGCTTATTATAGCTGCAGGAGATAACAGGAACGAAAACTGTCACCAAGCTTTAGGATGCGCATGCATGGCGCAGCTTGCGTGTCTCAAGCAAGGTCTTGGTATCACTTCATCTATAGCCGTGCAAGTGGCAGACGACGAAACCAAAAAGAAAAAAGTCTGGTCTCAGAAAACGCGGCAGCGCGCTGTCTGGCCAGGGAAGCAGCGGCGCGGCGAAGTGCTGTGTCACTGTTCCCCGGCCTCTGCACCCAGAGGAAACCTTTTATCTCTGATAAGTCTGACAGCCCATACCGCTTTAGAAAAAAGTCCTGTCGGCCGAATATCCCGGGTTGAAAATGCGATGGGCCGTCAGAGACCGCTGTTCCTTCTTTGTTGGTGCAAGCCACGAGTATATTTCTGTTGTACAGTGGGTTGGTGGTGGTTTCGTTGCAGTGGGTTGGTGTCGTCTTCACTGTCCCCTGGAGACGCCTGACGCGGTTGCGCTCACGACGTACCGACGTCTGCCGAAGACTACGCTTCGAGCCAGGCCGTCGGCATCGAAGGTGAGTGCGAGGCTATAGGCCTCGCGGCGAGGGTGACATGTCTGTGAAACCTGTTCTGCGATATTTGAACAAATTTAAGGTTCACAAGCGCTGTTTCTGCGAGGATTAGATAATAGTAAGCAAGCAACACGCTGCACGTAGAGGTTTCATGGACTGTCGCCATCGGGTTTCTTGTCCGTGACGGAAGCGCGGTGAGCTAGGAGTCGCGGTGTGTACAGATTCAGGCTCAGCTCGCTATAGGCAGGCCAGCTGTAGTTTTGAACCAGCGAGGAATTTGCGGGTACACCCCTGATTGCTCGATGCCTCAAGGTGGTCTATAAATGAGAGCCCGATGCCGTTTGCGTCGCGGAACAAAAACTCGTTCCGAACGGCGTTGAGACCAGGCCACTATGTCGTGCCATCAACGCCCATGCGCAGATGTGCTGGCGAGCGACATGTGGTTTGTGACCGTATACGGCGCTCGGAAATTCTCGCGAACCTTTTCTAGCAACTCCGAAGAACGGACGCTGCCTATACGGTCTGCGGCACATCGCGTTTCCGCTGCAGCCAAGGTTGGTAGTTAGCTTTTCTTATACTTTTTTTTCACTCCCACGGCTTAAGGCTTCCATCGCGCTCACTTTGCTAACATGGTATGTTCAACTGTAGTATACCTGCTGTGGATAACTTTTTTTTTCTTGCAGATATGCGTACGTCCATGTTATCATACTTGAGGCAACGGTATGGTGCGTTCGGTCCACGATGTCATCCTGCCCGCTAGTGTAGTTATGGGTCGTGCAAGATTCCTTTCGTGCGCACTGTGTCCATTGCCACCCGCCGCAACTACTGTACTGTCCGGTGCTTCGACTACACTGCATCGGAGCGCCTGCTTTTCTGCGTTTTCGATAGACAGAACCGTGTCTTATCAAAACGAGAAAACTGACATGGCTGCAGATGAAAGCGGTACCCGTAATGCTTTATACCGACACCACTTTGCGGCTATTGAGGGGCGCGGAGGATGCAGCTTAGTCAAACTTCACTTGGTAGGGCACACATTTGCTCGCGACAGTAGAGCCATTGTGTATAGTGTGACCCTCGGACGCCTCCGAATGCTCACGACGTCCATGATTGTCTTTCATGGAGGCTCCTTTGGCTTTAGGGATATGCCAACTTAGGATCTCCCCTTCAACATAACAGCACGTAGCCAGCTCAGCAAATGGGTGCTCGTATTTCTGACTCCGGTCCGGAATCCATGGATCGCGCAACAATTCCGTTCCTGCCCCCCATATGCTGCTGCTTGCCGCCACAAGCACTCCATTGTCGGGACCTTCGTCTAAACTTGATCGCAGCGTCGTTTTCTGCGTTTATTGTAAGGAGGACCGCATCGGACCGAACCGAGTAGGCTGGCATGGCTTCAAATAAAGCGCCGCCTTCATTTCACAAGAAACCTCACACATGGTAACTTTAATCTGCCACCGAATGATAACATCTACAGCGAAAGATTGGTGCAGTTTTCAGGAGCCAAGGTTTGGAATGCTTTACCCCCAGAAATAAAACAGTCCCATGAAACAAATAAAACATTAAGAACATACTTTATGAGCCTTATTTGACCTATGTGACATTCGTTTTCGGTTTGTGTTTGTGGTACTGTGTTGTTCATGACAGATCTTTATTCATTCTGCTGTAAAATGCACATTATTTTATTTTCTCCTCATTGTATGCCGTATTTTGGTCTTTCGCCGTGATTTTGTGGTTTTCATTTTACACAAGTGCTGTGTCATTGCCATCATGTATTTTGTTTCTGAACCCCACACTAGCCTCTGGCTATGGGTTCAGTCAGAGTTTTGACAATTTGAATGGCAAGAGTAGCAATAAAATGAAAATGAAATGAATGAAATGAAACGCTTCCCCCACCCCGTCCTGATTTGATACCAGCAATGAGAAGGTAAGTCAGTCGAAGCTCGAGTAGAATACGTCGCTTTTCCTACCGGCAATGCGGGAAGTAAACGTCGTGTCCGTCTGGCGCCTCTAGACCATGCGTACGACATTCATGGTTTCCACTTGTCTTTGCAGATACGCTGATTTAGGCTCTGGGAGCCTACTCGGAAAGTGCGAGCTCGGATCGCTGGCCTGATCCGGCATCTATGAACCACGCAAGAGATTCCCTTCCTGCCTCAGGTAAGATGCCACCTCCCTCCATAAGGGTATCTGGTTTAACGTCCCAAAGCGACTCAGGCTATGAGGGGCGCCGTATAGTGGGGTGCTCCGGATAACTTCGACCACCTGGGGTTCTTTAACGTGCGCTGACATCGCACAGCGCATGGGTCTCTAACATTTCGCCTCTATCGAAATGCGACCGCCGCCGCCGGGATCAAACCCGCGTCTTTCGTGTCAGCAGCAGGGCACCATAACCGCTGAGAAACCGTGGCGGCTCACAAGGGCTTTACCTACTTACAACAATGGAGGTCTGTTATCAGTCGACAACAGTTGAAGGCCCACTTAACGCTTGTAATGCTTTGTCTCTGTCTTGTTCAGTCGCTTTGCTACCAGTTATCCATGTTTACGCTAATTTCGCCCCGTCCAAGTGCAATTAGTGCACTTATTTATGACCACTCACTGCAGAATGTACGGTTCACCAAATTCGGACACGTCTCACATATATTTGCACCTACATTGGAGTCAGTTAGGGTCACATAATTAAAACACGAAGTATTACTTTTGTGTGTGTAATATTTTCGATATCCGCTAATATTTTCCTCTCTCAAACATCTCGTTAACACTATAACGGGTTTAAGGCGGTTCCCTTTCTAATTTTATGTATTTCATAAAAGAAACACGGTTTTTGTCTCCGCAACCGCAAAACCTAAACGAAATCCACCTTTCAGGATCTTATAATGACGAAAGCTTTGTGAGTTTGAATAAAGCTTCCATTATCTTCTGGAAAACAAATGCGCGAGGTGAATTTTTGCCTCAGGAATATGCGGAACAACACTGAGATGGACACAGAGCTGCACTCGTGGCATCTAGGTGTGAAAGCAGTCTGCGCCACAAGTCTGACGACATTGTAGCGTAGCCCGAGTCGAGTCGCTTAATCTACAAGTAAAACGGGCACTTTTTCGTGCCAGTAAAAGTAAGAAGTTCTGAAAAGAAACTGTTGTCGGAAGATGCTCGCGCCATTGCATTCCGCGAAAACTCACGGGTGAAGCAGCAGCCACGGACGCAGTCAGGTCCCCGTGACGAAAGAAAGTGACTGGGAAATTAGGAGCGAATATTTGCTATCGCGACTACACGCTTTGCCAGGGAACTGCGGGCAGATACAAACAAATAAGCAACAAAGAAACGAAAGCATGCGCGAGGCAGGAATCTCTGGTAGCCAAGGGCATTCAGCATCAGACCAAAGGTAGAAGAAGAAGAAAAAGTAGAAGAAAATGAAATGCTTATCTCGACCCGATAGACAAAGAAAAAAAAAACTCGTGTCCCGCGCGTCGCGGCATCAGAGGAGGAGGCAGGAAGAGCCCGAGGGTCGCGTCATTTGTGTCCCGCCAGCGCGTCCACTTTTCGTTCATTACGGGCCATCATAAATTACGCGCGCTTGTCAGCTGATGTCGTTTACTTCGCATATTTTCCACACACGAGCGTCCAACCGTCCTCTTGTCACCCACGATGCGAAGCTTCAGTGCACCCGCCTACGGTTCTTTTCTGCTTTCCTGTCTCTCTCTCACCCTCTCCCCTCTCTCTCCCTCCCACTCTCTTCCCTCGCTCTCTCCTCATGGCTTTTTTTTTTTTCGCTCGTTCACGTGTCCTGCCCTGTCCCCCGCGCCTGTGTTTAGAGTTCGACATGGCAGGGACGTCGTCATTCCGTTTGGTCCCCCGTGCCGACATGTGGGCACGCAAGCCTTCTTCCTCAATAGCTGCGACAACCCCGGGGGGGACCTAATTCCCTGTGCTGTTCGGGGGAGCCCAAAATGAGCGTCTTGTCTGTCTGCTTCCGTTCGCTTCTGTCATTTTTCTCCCAGGAACCGAGCCGCCTTTCTTTATTTTTTTATTGTCTTGCGTATGCGAGCCACGTAAAAGCGAGAAATGACTGAGAACCAAGGAGGAATGGATGTGGAAGTAGCAAGGAACAGCAAACAACAACAAAACATTGTAGCATTGTAGAGGTTGTCCTAAAGGACCAGAACTTTGCTAGGCAGCTAGTGGTGCAACATCTTTCTGCACTTCGGCCACCATTGCACCTCCCTTGCGTTGCGTGAGGCTTGTCGCGCGACAGAGCCACTCTGCATCGACTCGCACAAACTATGCCTATACGCCAGTATGGTTGCACAATATCCACGACGCTCCCTCACCTAGGTGTGAACACTGTGATGTCGTGAATGACGTGAACGACTTTGTTTCAGCGTGCCCACGTTTTTGTTCCGAGCGTGAGACACTCCTGGAAAACCTGAGGACACTGAACGTTCCCGTGGACGATGTCTCACGCATCATGTACCCTATATAGGCTCCCCAACTGAGCGGCGATAGGTGTCACGATCGCTACTGAAGTTTTCTTTAGAGGACACTAGCCTTATGGGATAATGGCAGAGACACAATCACTTAAATCAGTGACTCAGGCGGAGAAGTTGCCGACAGGCCACCGTAAGGCTAATCCCACCTGTACATTTACATCACCACCACCACCACCATTTTTGCGAACACAGGGGGAAGGGTTAAAACGCTTTATTTACTAGCAAATGTTACCAGTTAATCGGAATTAAATACTGGGCGACTAGTTCCAAAATGCATGTAAGCTCTGCTGGCATGTTTTCCTTCGACGTTCGAATCATTTTCTTCAAACGTACACATGTTTTTTATGCCACTTTGCTACCATGCCATAGTTAAAAGAACACTGAGAACAAGCTCTGTTGCGTTCCAACGACAGAAACTACTGTCAGTGTAAAGAGAACATTTGTGAGGCAGAAAAACCTGAAAGACGAAATAGAGGTTTCACCACCCCCGGCTGATTTGGCAGGTAAATTGCATGAGTCGACACTTTTTTTTTTGTGCTGATCTCAGAGACTAGTCTACATCTCCATTGACTTCGAAACGATGGAAACCAATCCTTTTTTCTGTAGACTTCAAGAGTTTGAGTTGAGTGGCAGATTAATTTTTCAATGAAATTTTCTCAGCCATATACAAATGCCCCTTTTGTTGCTGGACAGACGTGGACATGCCCAGAAAAAGCCAGTTAATCAGTTTTTACTCATTCCAATATTTGCATGGAGCTGTCCTCAGTGTATGTTTGAGTAGAATACGGGATTACTGAAAAAGAAAACCTTCCTCCAACCTTCGCAGTGGAACACGGATGCGGCCCAATTCAGGAATCAAACCTCCGTGCCACGGCCAGTGCAAGACTGATTCTCCAAGCACTGCAGTGTTGGCAGTAAATAATCTATTAAAGTCAGGATGGCTAAACCATGCTTGACTACATATATAATCGTGAGCTTGTAAACGGTGACAAGAAATTCTTCAGCGTGCGAGCCAAGTTGCACATGAAGCTCCCAGACCTGTCGTCCTCTTCAGGGGCGGGGAAAGAACTGTTTAGACGTGCCTGCCCGCGTGCAGTGTAGGGCTCATGTGGGTAGTAACTGCATGTTGAGACGCTAAATTCTCCTCAAGAGACACACTTTAGGAAGCAACTCGCGGTGTCACGGCAATTCCAGGTACCGTCGGTCGCAGGTTCTCGTTCAAATGAACAAACTCAGTACAGTGCTGAACCCGTGAGTACCTTTTTTTTAACTGAGGACTTCGTCCGCTGTGTCCTCCAGCTATCTGCGGTACCTTGGTTTTTCCTTGTGTTCCACAAAGTTGTTGCCAGATGAACAGAGCAGCTCGGAGCGCCACGCTGTTGTTCGTCGGTGTCTCGCCGTGGTGGGTTCGGACAGCGTTATTCAATTTGATTAGGAAGTGGAGGCGGAGGAGAGATGTGTAGGGACGGCCGGGGGTGATCTTTAGGCTTGGCTGACTTCGGTGCGGCCGTCACTGGAGATAGCAGTCTGACGGCACATCCTCTGATTGATGAATTCGCGCCATGGGGTGATGGGTACAGCAACTCCGGCGCACTTTTCTTTTTCGCCGAGCGACTCGACCGTGTCGCCAAGCGACTCGACCCCGCCACGCGTGGAAACGGGCGGGAAAGCACGAGAACGCCGTAGGTTCCCGGGCGACGATAAGGCAGCTGTCCACCGACAAGGAACCTAGCGTCCAAGTTTGCTCGTCCCTAATAGTGGGCTTCGTTCGCGACCGGTGTACGCAAGTGCGGTGCAAATCCATGCTTGATATGTCCATTAACTGAGATGACGTTAATCACGACGTGCGGCTTCCCTGCCTTTGACGCACGACGAGTGGTGAGCTCGCATTTGCATGGATGAGGTAAAAAAACGAAGATCCATATTGACAGTGAAATGCGATGCTCGAGACGAGGTGCTCGCCCGCTACACCGTTGTGTTATGCGGCGAAGCACAACGTGAAGAGTTACCTGTTTGACTCTCTGTAAAGCTTCGTAGGGTGAAAGCGTACTGAAGAACAATGTTCATCTACACCCAGTCGAATAAACGTTTGTTTTCTTTTTGCGTTCCTCGCGTCTATTAGGATAGTTACCGATAACTCATTACAAAATCATTTCAAAGGAAACTTCGATGTCGCTCCAATCAAAACTCACGTGTGGAATGAGTCGGCGTTCAAAGTTGGAAAAGTCGTTAATTCCTTTGGGAATTGATCAGCCAGCTACACTTCATAGCTTGGAGAAAGGGGATGAGAGAGGGAATCGTCCAGTTTGACAGCACAAAGAATAGAGTGGACACTGCCGGTTCTACAAGCAAGGAAGATACGGGAAGCTGTTGTTCTTATTGTTGTTGATGTTGTCGTCCCCTTGAAACTCGTGCGTTGATATGTCTTCAATGTTTGGATGAGCACACCACGGGGAACTCAAGAGCACGCATGCAGCTTCAAGACATGCGTCCATGTTTGAGTTAGAAGTGCAAGTGTATTTAGCAATGGGTGAAAAAAAAAACTTTGCTACACCCGTATAACCTACCGAAATTGTGTATGCGGCGTCGCGGAAACTGAGTCGTGATCAAACTGGCTGTTTTCTTGTTTGCTTCCTACTGTGATTCAGTACCACGCGGTCATTTATACTGGAATCGTGTGCGCCAAGAGTGGCGCAGTTTGAAAAGAAGACCTGCCCAGCTAACGGCTCATATAAATATCAAGCGAGAAATAGTGACGGGGCGCAGACAAAACATACCTAAAGAAGTCAGCGCCATCCCTATCTCTCTGCGACACAGAACGTATACATTTCACGAACCGCAAGGCGGTCATAGCGCACAATTAACCTACGAGTCTACTCATATTTTTTTTCGTAGGGTCGTCCCATAGTCTTGCGGTGTCAGCACTTATTAATGAAGACGGCCGCTTCCAGAGACCCTCGTGTGCGAAGGGGTGTATATAAATCCTAATGAGCCAGTCGAATCGCTGGGTCGGCTGGCCCGGCCCCTTTCAAATTTGCGACCGCCTCCTGGGCTATGAACTTGCGACCCGGGGTCATCTGAAAAGGGCCCTCATTAATTACCCTCGTAACACGGCCCCCCAGTGGATCTCTACCGCGCGAACTCACATACACACACATACGGGGGCCGGTACTGCTGACCGAAGGGACGCGTAACTTAATGCGCCCCACTGCTTATCGCGTCTGTTTACGCCCCTTAATTGGCCACGAAAAAGATGCATCGTGCACCGCGCTATCAGATGAGAGGAGTGCACGTTGTGCAAACAGATGCAAGCAGGGGAGGGGGGATACCATTCAAAAGCTCGGCAGCCTCGACGTATTCCAGTGACCGGCCAAGTACTTGCTTGTCCACGAATGTCTTATGAAATGCGATATGAGCTTCTCGTTTCGTTTATGTATTCTATTGTCAACGCAGAAATGCATGTTTCCACGCCAGACTTTGTGGCCACACTTGAGTTCACACTGCTAAGCTTACCTGAGTAACAGTGAAGAGAACACTCGTCTTCATAACGGTATACAGCACATATTCCCGCATTGGTGGTTAGGTTGTGTTACCGAAGTGAGCTTGGGTGAAGAAGATGGATGTAGTAGCGCAGAGCTTAGCCTCGATAAACACATGGGCTTCTTTCGGGGCTCCTGTAAGACGAAGAATAACAGAGGAAATGCGCTGTAAGCCGTTGCCAATATCAAGAGCAACGGGTGGCAATGCATGCTGCATAGGTCGCATCCAGCGTGTCGTGTGTGTATCTGAATTTGATTTTTATTTCGGTTATTTTTCCTTAAGCGGCATGTTGTGAGAGCTTTTAGGCGTTCCCAAGTAACCATTTTCGGTTATGGGATTGTTCACGAAATCGTGACGTCAACCGAGACCTGGTCTCCACACTTGCTAGCAAGCAATAAGGTTTCTTCGCTGAGTTTGATTTTAGCTGCCCTTAAACACACAACAACGGCAAAGTGAAGAAGCAGACCCCATAGACGGTTGCGCGCACTACCAACTGCATATTCTTGTAGTGCTTGGTTGTGCTCTTTTTAACATGATAGCGTTCAGGAGCTCGTGTCGCTGACATGCCGGCGTATACGCCAGGAGGGGTATGACGACTCCCAGGGATCCGTGAATGTTAAATAGAGAATGACCAATTCTGCGTATATGGCCATTAACCCATTAGATATCGCGTCATACCCTTAAGGAGGAGCTCAAGCGTGCCCTCCAATTTTTTCTGCATTTGGACTATGTAAAAATTCCCGTCCATGTCCTATTTGCAAAGTTAAAGCCAATCTAACTCGGCTTAACGCATCAGTGCTGCGAACGTCCCCAGACTGAGCATTACTTTACCCTTACTACTAAACGGCAACTGCACAGGAGAAAAGCGAATGGTCCGGATACGCACCCTTCCCACTCAACGGGGCGTGATTCGCTCTCCTTTGACCAGCTGACGGACCAGCAAACATTGGCGACGCTGACACAAAATCTGCTTTAACACTTGTATAGTGCCGCGCTTCATTAAGTCTCACTCTCACTCTTTACTATTCGGAATACGGTCTCAGTATCATGTGTTTAGCACGAAGGATCTACTGCGTGTCATTGGGCCCTGGTTATTACTTAATTCTGTATTGTCAGGTTTAATACTGGCGCCTACAGAAGCAAAAGAAAAAACGCTACAGCGAACCAAACTCCAATAACGCGTCACCTTTAATACAATGTTTCGAGACCTGATAGGATAGCATGCCGCCACTCCCCCGTCCGCATCCCTTCACCGCCCCTCTGCTTTCAACGATGCCACGCACTATTCAGTCTGAGTGTATAAAACTTACCATGACATTTTGTTAAATGGTTAACGCTTCCAGAATGATTTGGTAGACGAGAAACTATCTTATGAAAGCTTAAATAAAGCGTGTTATCGTAGTAAGGCTTCTAACAATGACGAAAGGGAGCTTGTTAGAGCAGAATTTTTAGAGAGAAAAGATCAGGACACTCCAGTCAGTCTCATGAGGGCCGACGTTTCGGCGCCTACCTTGCTCTCACAGCGAAAGCCACTGAATACGAGCCAATTTATCTTATGCGTTTACGTACATGGCGCACTGAGCAAAAAACTTCATGGAGTCCCGAACCTATATCAAATACAAGACCCGCGTACTGGCCTTCCCCTGTTGCACTGGAGAAGAATGTGTATGGCCCTGTTGCTGTTGGGGCCGTCCCCTTTATAAACACAAGTCATGCTATGTCAGCAGTCAGGCGACAGTGTTTCTTTTTGAGCCTGCATTTGGGCATTTACAGCACACCAGTAGGTACAATTCTCTAGAAGGAAAGGAGGACAAGGAGGACTGTGTCCTCGCCTTAGTGGACGTTTCGAGCTTCCGGGATGATGTTGTTTAAGTACTAGACCATATGGCTTAAAAGCAAACCGCTGTGACCTGAAAACTTTCGACCACAGCTGTACAGGTACGCACGGTCTGCGCTGATGCGAATGAAACGCTTTGCCTGCGTTAAAAAGGCAATATTACCGTTAGCTCTTCGTCGAATACGAAGAGTAAACTTATGTGTAAGCGAGAATTACATTTCATTTCATTTTATTACCTCAAAGACGCCATTAGGGGTGTTACATAAGGGGTGGCCAACAATAAAATTAATGTTCTCTTTATACGTGAAGCGCGGAAACACTTTTACGGAACGTGGTGGCAGCGATGTGGTGGGGACATCAACAGGCTGTCTTCATACTTATGGTTTTAGAGAACTATTTCACCAAATAAGTCGAACCCGGATATATCGAATTCGAGGGGGATCGCAAAATAGTTAGATATATCGATAATCCGACATATAAAAATAGCAATAGAATTGGTTTTCTGTAACCTAGAAGCAAGAATACATTGCGCAGATGCTTGACGCGTTCTGGCAACGACGTGCTGCCCACCGGCGCGCGGGCAGTGCACTGTGCGCTGGCGCAGTGCACTGCGTATTGAATTAACATGCTTCGTATTGAATCTGCAGTGGAAGATAGTTTGTAACTAGGCACTGCCTATCAAAAGTGGTTTGATACTGTTACTGGCAAACTATAAATGCAATAATCTCATTAAAGCTAAGGTATGGTTGGTTTCAGCAACGACTACGGCAGCGAAGCATGCCAGTCGAGGGCCGCCGCACGGACTTGGGTTGGCATCACCGCATGACAGCGATGTGGAGTGGAAAATGAGTGCGGGAGATCACAGGTCACCCTCAAATACTCCTCACGTGCACCTCGTACAGCGCTTTCACAGCGCCAGAACTGCCAGGCTGCCCAGTCGATCTGTCCCCGCTTGTGAAAAGAGTTCAAAGAGCACCATTAGAGAAAGCGGCACTGAAGGGGTGCGGCGCACAGTTCGATATACTGAATGTTCCACTGAACGCAAGTTCGATATACGCGAACAATAGTGGTATACTTTTGCATGGGACTTTCAAGAGGATGTTTTGACTATTCGATATTAACAATAATTTGATAACTACGCGTGTTCGACCTATCTAGACTCGACTAGTAATTAGATGTTTCTTTTAAGATTGGGCTGTACTCTACATGCTGACCTGGTGCAACATTACAAAGTAAAAGTAAAAATAACGCACGGCGTTGGTATACACCGAAAACAACAGCAGGTACTGCTACATGTATCGTGTACTACGTCCCCAAACATCGTTTATCGGGTTGACTTCCGATAGCTTGATGAGGCAGTCAACTCCAGTCGTTGATGGTAAAAAAATGCACTTTCAAATGTTTTCAGTTCTGCATTTCACGTATGTTGAACATGAATTTAGAAAAAAGCAAATAAGCTCCTTTGTTTACTTCAATTTTGCCGTGATAAAATTTGTGACTCATACCTAAACGAAAGTGATTTCAAAGTGACTTAATAGGTCCCATCTCAGCGTTTCTTATTTAACATCAGTAGCACCTCTGGCGATTTTATAATCCCGAGACAGAAATCGAGCGGCAATTGTTTATGCCCGTTCAAGCATTTCTGAATACAAGTTCGCGGGCCGCAAACGACACAGGAATATTGCTTTATTGGACGAATGTTAGGAATATATAAAAGTTCGTACACTTTTAAGGCAGCAGTTCTGACATCGCATTTAATAAAATGTAATGGCTTTTAAGCCTCAAAGGAAAATTAACATGCTCAACCGGTATGTTGAATTTGAGATTAGACTAAAAATAATCTTCGAGGCGTTTATAATCAGCTACTACTGACATTCGTATTCAATATAACGTTCGTTCAGACAATAACTTATTTATTTTTACGAGTAACGGAAGCATATTCATGTCTGAGTTCAGAAACATCTTGCATTTCAAACTCCAGCTCTATAAGATGTCCAAGTTGAACTGTAAGTAACAGGTATCTGAGGAGTTCTTAGTACTGCGGCATATGACAAAATAATGTGCTCGTAATCACCCTTCACACAGTAAATTTTAAGCAGTGTGGTTAATTAAAAACTTCAATTTCGGCTATAATGCGCAAGCTACTTATGTCAGGAAACAATAGTGCCTACAAAAACGAACACAGTGGAATAACGACGCACTACAAGCGTCATCCTGCGTTGTCCTGCGTCGCTCTTCCGTTATGTGCGTCTCTGTAGGCGCTATTGTTTCTTGTCTTAAGCGTCAATAATGCACACAAAAAAAAGGCAGGTCCTAAAATGGAGCGCTGAGGTACCACACGGTGCAACATATGCAAGAGTAATTAATACAATATAAATGCCTTTATTTGCACGTCACTGCAACCCTGGCGAAGTTAGTTGGCTAGCCACTCTCCAGACGGCGTCTGTTTTGATATCCTTATTTATAACGGAACAAGTTCTCTGATCTTATTTACGGATGCAGCGTTGGAGATAAAATAAAGGAATCCTTCATCGAGCCTGAAACGAGTCGACGGTATCAACTGCTGAGTTTAGGAAACTGAACAGGTTATGCTTACGATGCATGGACAGAAATCAGCAAGTGGAAGCCACTTTCTACTTGTTAGGAGGCTGGTTCATGCTTAATTATGTACTTAGGTTTTGTATATTGCAATTTTTCATGTTTACTTGAATATTTGTCTAGGTCAGGGTTTACGACCGGCGTGTCTGCCGTTTTCACTTGATGCTAACATTTACTACACGGATTTGAATAGTTAAACACGGTTACACGAGGCTTATAATTTACCTCCGGAATTGTAACGTGGTATTGAAAGTTGGGACAGTCCGAGGTAAAAATGTCGCAGCTCTATGCAAATAAATAAATAAATAAATAAATAAATAAATAAATAAATAAATAAATAAATAAAACGCGACTGTGTGAAGAGCGCGTGCGCACACACGACAACAAGAAATGTTGGTCGGGTGGTTCAGTATATACAAAGACCGGTTTCACCCCATTAGCGCTGAATAATTGCGACCGTATCGAAGGTTTCATTACGTCGTCGGCCCTTCGCAACGCCTGAGCAATTAGTGTGCCCGCTTGTTAGAATTTCTAATGAGGGCGGTCGTCGCCGCTGAAGAAGAGGTCACTCCGAGCACGAGCTGGCTTCTTTCTGTCGGACCACCTGAACGCTGTCGTGACCCGAGGCAAGACTCTTTCGTAAGTTAAACATGTGTTCTTTCTCACGTTCGGAGAACCACTGTTTATTCCCGTGTTTCGCTAGCAGCCAGTAGAATTTTTCTTATTTTCGTGTGGATAGTTCAAACAGCGCGAGGATTAGTTTATGTGCCCCTGTGTTTTAATCTCTTGCGACGGCCTCTGAGCCCACAGTGGTGAACTCGGGGCGTGACTTCATCATCGGTACTTCGACTCCCCTATCTTGAACGCTAAGCTGTCTGAACACACCATGGCTTTCTACCGCACCCTCCGATGGACGCTGTTCCGAGCCACTCAATAATAATAATTGTTTTTTTGGGGAAAGGAAATGGCGCAGTATCTGTCTCATATATCGTTGGACACCTGAACCGCGCCGTAAGGGAAGGGATAAACGAGTGAGTGAAAGAAAAAAGGAAGAACGATTTGCCGTAGTGGAGGGCTCCGGAATAATTTCGACCACCTGGGTATCTTTAACGTGCACTGGCATCGCGCAGCACACGGGCGTCTTAGCGTTTTTCCTCCATAAAAACGCTCCCAGCCACTGAGCAAACTGAAATTCTGACCGCAAAAATAAGAGGGCTCTCGTCATGACAGCTCAGTGCGCTTTGGCGGATATTTATGAGCAGCCAAGAACAGAATGGACCTTCTCGTGAGCTGCCATCTTCCCCTAGCGATGTATTAATATGGACCGAAGGTAGAAGTGTGTGTGTGTGTGTGTGGGGGGGGGGGGGGGGGGGGTTAACGTAGTTAAAGCGAGTAGATGTGCGAAGGCAGGTGATCATTCTTTAAGTGGATGGGACACCTAAGCTCCACCTTAAGGGTATGACGCCATAGCTTTAGTGGGTTAATGTCCATATGTGCAGAATTTCTCATTCTCTACTTCACATTCATAGATGGCGGCGAGTCCTCCTACCACTACCAGCAGTGGCGCAGCGGTTAAGCGATGCGCCACTGCACGGGCAGGTGGCTGTTTCTATCACAGCCGCCGGTAGGGACAGTGCGAACCATGTTGCTCGTCCCGAGCAACCTCTCGCGACCAGTCATTAACCTAACTGCCACCTGCCAGGACAGGTTGTGATGGCGTCATAAGCGCCCTGTCCTGTCCACTTCTGTTCGTCCTTGTTTTTTTCGCGCTGCATTCTTTTACCATGTACGTGACTTAGTTGGCGTGACGCCCTCCTCCCATTGGCTACAGCTTGCGCGACGCTTCTCCGAACTTGCCTGAGTTTAGACAAGTTAAGAAAGATGACAAGATTCTTGCTTGGGGTTGGTACGTTTGGAGTAGTACTTTCGTATACTAAAAAGCCTTTAGTTGGAATTATTTTTGATACGTCTGCACTTCACTACCAGAAAGTAGTGCTTGCCCGTGGGGTGCGGTGGTCATGAGAGGCGGAAAGACACATTAACTGTCTCACTCGCAGTGGTCACCTGAACCAAGCCGTGAGGGAAAGCATGAAGAAGGCAGTGAAAGATTGTGCGAAAGGAAGTAGATAAAGTAGTCGCTATAGTAGAAAGATGTGGAATATTTCGATCACCCGGGACTCCTTAACATGCACTGTCATCGCGCAGCACACGAGCATCAGTGCGTTTCGCTTCCAAGTGCGGCTGCTGTAAACAGGATTCGACTGCGCAACCTCGCGATCCAAACGTAACAGAAATATACTGAGGCGGCGCGGCGGGTAAACTGCTTGCAGACAGCGGCACGAAATTGTTCTTACACTGTGAAAATTCACAATCCCTGTGGGCATAGTGTGCCAAGGGGGGTGACGGTGCACCAAACGTAGGTGTAAAAAAAGAAATATAATGCGCGCAGCATACCGGCAGCTGGGGGCTGTAATCATATCTCATGTTCTATGTTGGCACAATCCTCGTGCAAATTCTACCTCCGCCGCATTTGCCGAATTTTTAACTCTTTTCTGATACCAAGTGCAAGTACTCTTGCGTTCAGTATAACCTGCAATTCATGCACTGACGGCTATTGCATGGTAATAGGCTACTATACGTATCACTCTTCGATTCGCCGCACGCAACGAGAGTCCCGCAGTGCCTCGTGAAGCGCTCTCCCATGCACCATTGTCTATGTGCTGCATGTCGTCTCGGGCGCGACTGTACACCCAGCTTGTTTTTACACTGATGTGTGTTAATTCAGGGAAAAGAGCGAATGCAGCAGTGGGGATTGTATTCACGTAAACTAACGATCGACCGCACTTGGAGAACATTAAAGATCGCGGTTCCAACATGCCGGGCGAAAGTCGCAGCGCTTTGGCGTTGACCTCTACACGATGTGCGAATCGTCGGCTTGGTTCCCTTCTTCGTACCGCTTGGATTTGCTCATGCTTTTTGTTATTTTCTTGTTTTTTTTAAGTGTGTACTCATAAGGGCGTCATCTCGCCATGGTGTACTAGCTCCTCGGCAGCTGCCTAAGAAGAGAAAAGATGAAATTTCTTTCTAAGCGTGAAGAAGGGCAAACCAGTGAAGAAAACGTAACTCAAAGAGAGAGAGAGAGAGAGAGAGAGAGAGAGAGAGAGAGAGAGAGAGAGAGAGAGAGAGAGAGAGAGAGAGAGAGAGAGAGAGAGAGAGAGATGAAAACATAGTAATGGCCGAAAAGCAGCGCAAGATGCTACCAGGCTTTACCGCGACCGACGCCGCTTTGAACGTGGCTGCACGAGCGGCTGTCGCAGGCAGTGGTGGTGAAACGCGTGGCCTGTTTTTAAGCCTCTGCTGTCGTTGGCGCTGGTTTTCGCACGCCGGCAAGCCGCACCGTCGTCGATTCACACGAATGCACCCGTCTCGGCGCCGCCGCCTCGGTGCCACAGCGTCGCGCCTGCAGCCGTGTCTTCTGCGGCGGCCGTTGCTGGCCCTCCCCGCGTCGCGCCTTCTTCAAGCAGCTCGCTGCTTTCCTGCTGCTTCGCCCTGCAAGCTTTCATCAGGGTGTGTCTCGTCACCCCCCCCCCTTCCCCCACCCTTTTCACCCCACTCTTCCTCCTGTACGGTGTGCAACTTTCGTTTTTGTTTTTGTTGTTGTTTTCTAGTAATTTGTTTTTCTTAGGCTTTTCCAGCCCAGTGCCGCACCGGGCGTCTACGTGAAACATGTATGTGAGCGGGCGCGCGCGCGTGCGCACGCGCGTCTGTGCGTGTTGCCGTGCAGAGGTGTGAATATTCCATCTTGAGTGCGTTTCGAGTTGCCATTTCACCTTTTGCTGTCTGGACGACGAAGCCCCGCAGCAAGCGGTGGCTGGAAAAGCGGCTGTCGCACGCCAAGTCTTTCGCGTCGACGCGTCGAGACGCTCAGTAAAATAAAGAAAAATAACAAGAAATAAAAAAGGGGTGCGTGCTTTCGGTTTGGTATTCTCCGCCTTTTTTCTTTCTTTCTTCGTGTTTTCCACGCAGTTTCGTTTTCGTGACCCCCTCCGGGGGTCAAGTCGTATATCTGGCAGCTTTCCTACCGAAACAGGACGCGACGACACCAGCGCGTGCACGAATTGCTCACCGCGTTTGTGGCGCGCGCAACCCTCTCGGCTCGGCTGTGTATAAGGCCAGCTGTAGTGCCGCTGCTGATATTAGCTCGCTTAGCTACGTACTCGCTGAGGCGAGATAAGGGTAGACTGAAGCGCACAACCTACTCGGTGTTTTTCGGGTGATGCCAAAGAGTAATGGCCTCTCGTGTCACCATTGGGTTGCGATTTACATTTTTCTTTCCAACTTTCTCTGTGTTTATTCGGGCATAAGTTAGTATGTTCTGTGCTATATTTTCAGAAAGAGAGCACTGGTTTGGTTCGGTTTGGTTTATGGGGGTTTAACGTCCCAAAGCGACTCAGGCTATGAGAGACTCTGCACTGGTTTGAATGAAGAACATGGTATGAAGGCGTTGTGCGCAATCTTGTCTCGGGGCGTAACGTCGCATAACATCGAGCTCTTAATTTATCTAATATGCAGGCAGACAGATAAATAGAGGAGGGGGGGGGGGGGATGTTAACCAGAAAAGCTTCCGGTTGGCTACCCTGCACTGGGGAAGGAAATGAGGGGATTAAAAAGGGAAGAGGGAAGGAACGGGAAACACAGTCACAATCTTTCAATCAAGGCAGTCTTTCGTAAAAAACAAGAGTGCCTTGTAAGCCTCGATGGCGGTCGACTGTTGCGGCCACGGACCGAGGATCTTGTCCTCTGTGAAAGGGCGAGGATCAAGACGGTCCAGAGTACAATACAAAAAATATATTGTCTGACAGACCTGCTGGAGATTCGCCAGAATTAGCTAGTCTCAAAACTAATTTTGGTGGCTGTGATGTCTTAGTGGTTTGAGCATCCGCCTCCCATGCGGGAGATGCGATGTTCCATTCATAGTCCCGTCGATCGAGCACCCACCAGTGATACAACGGGTATATACCTTCCCCTGCACTGGTGCTCCGTTTATTTAAGGTCAAATGCTTGGGAAATTATCATCTGACCCTACCTTGAGTATAATAGAGCCGCTGCTGTGGCTCAGTGGTTTTGGCGTTCGGCAGCTGACCCGAAAGACGCAGGTTCGATCCCGGCCGCGGCGGTCACATCTCGGTAGAGACGAAATGCTAGAGGCCCGTGTACTGTGCGATGTCAGTGCATGTTAAAGAACCCAAGAAGGTCGAAATTAGCCGGAGCCCTCCACTACGGCGTTCGCTTTGGGACGTTAAACCGCAGAAACCAAACCAAACTCACCTTGAGTAGACGAAATACTTTGTGCCGTGGCGCTCTTTGGACACAGATTCTCTCACGCCATAAAAATTAATCATCATCATTCATACGTTAAACCAACTTAATAATCCGGGGATATTTTTGAGCATTGAGCCAGACCAGATTATAAATTAGCGAAAAAAAACAATGGTTACGATTATGTCACGTGGGGTTCAGCGATAGCTGTTCAGACGTTTGTTTTTGGGTATATATTCCTGGCGCACTGGTGCAGTGGTCAAGTCATGCATCCTTAAACTGCCAGGCCGGCTTATCCAAACAGAGCCACCCGTAGGATTATGCGACCCAGGTTGACCGCTAACACCCACCGGTTACGCCGACGCCAACGGCGGCGGACGACTACGACGCGAAACCCAGGAACGGACACCTAACAGCTATCGCTGTAAATGTGCACAAAGTTCTGGTTTGCTCCTCCTTTGGACATCACTGAAATATTCTGCCGAGTTATCACACGAGTGCTACTCCTCTGTATGCGGTCAGACAATAAAGTAGATGTAGGACGAAAACAGCTGTGTGCAAAGCGTTGCTTTTGTTCGGGGTGCAAAATCGCCTGCTTGCTAGTTCGCCAAAAGCGCGGGTAAACGCAGTAGTCAGTTCCAAGGCAGATGATGAAGAAGGGTAAGGAGGGCAGGAAAATAATATACAGAAAACAAACCTTGCAAGCTATTCGTGTTATTCAGGAACCGAAGAAAATGTTATGCGTTAGTGCTTACATGATAGCGACGTACATATCATCACAGCCTGCGTCACTGTCAAAATGAGAACGTAAACAAAAACAATGCGAGAAATTTGAGTGTTTAAGTACATATTAGTGTATTTTGTTGGGCAAGTAAAATGTGTTGCTGTGTTTTCAGTTCGGCCATATTCACAATATTTCCTAACAATATCTAATTAAATTTGTCTGTCATTCCACTAGGTGCGGCGCTGAACTTTGTACGACGGTTAAAGGAATATGGACACCTAACTTTTGGGTGCGTTTTTTCTTCTCTGTATTGAGACGTAAGGCATTATTATACACGGACTACCACGTGGTATTCTCCTACGACCGCTAAATAATTTATAATCGAATTTCTTTCTCGTGCTGCTTCTGTTTCAACAGCCGAACGATGACTGTGACGTCAATGAGATATTATAGGTCACATAAGGCGTGAAAAACTGCAATATAATCGGCGCTTCTACATTCGTTGTCATTCCGGCTCTTGAGGAAGGCTGGCTTCAGCGCTGCAGTAAATTAAAACGATGAATCAGCGATTATATCGCCGTTTTTCCATGTCTCACGTGACATATAACCACACTTTAACGTCACAGCCACCGTTATGCTGTTGAAACTGAAACCGAAACAGCATGAGAGAAAAATTCCATTATAAATTATTTAGCGGTCGCAAGCGAATACCACATGGTGATTCACTCATAGTAGTGTCTACCGCATCATTGTAGAGAAGAAAACATGCCACCAAAATTAGGTCTCTATGCCCCTTTAAGAAGGAGACAGAAAAGCCATATGTTTCTGCGATAATGCTTAGCTGAAGCCACCGCCGTCGAGAACGCTGTTTAGCCACTTCCATCGCGTTGCTGCGCTTGGTGTGCCTCTCCGTCTTAACTGTCACATTTTCAGTGACGAAACGCCGCAAGCGTGCAGTTGACCCAAAAGTCGAGGAAGCCACATTGTGGTACACTTTGTAGACCGCTCTTCGCTACGCTGGTTAGGCTAAGTTAAGCGCTTCGCGTGCGTATGAAGTACGAGGTCACTGCCCAATCACCGCCGAGAGAAGATGCAAAGAAGTCGCTCCCGCCGCCCTGTAGACAATTGAATTCCCTTAAATCCGTGCAGCCGGACCGAGCTCTGTGTCCGTGAGCTCTTCATTACAGCCCGCTTCTTGAAAGCCGTGCAAGCAGTGATGTTGTGCGCCGACGGATACCCGCGAAAATGCCCAGCCCTGGACCGAGCGTGCGCGGTAGAGTGTCGGCGTGATCGGCAACCGCGATATTCGTGAGTGCAGTTTGTTAGCGCTCCTCACGATCCTCTCTCGCACTGCGCCTCAGACTCGCGCGGCTACGATCAGCGCGCACGCGAACCCCGGGAGAAGGATCGCGTCGCGGCTGTTATACATTCTTAGTTGGCTATTCGAGAACGATTACTCATCGGGACAAGATGTCATTGCCAAAAGGTGTGGTCCAAATGATATCTTGCGGGTTATTAATGACTGCCGCCCGGCGCGCCGCGGCGCCCGGTGTCCGGAGACCCCCGGCATTACGTGTTCGTTTCACTGGCAGTGAAATCGAGTTGAAGCGGGGCAATTACCGGCCATCTTAGGCCTAAGTGCCGCCGCCGCCGCCGCTACTCTCCGCGCGTACGCGACTTTGAAGAGTCGGCACACAGGAACAAAAGGAAGACACGCAGAAAATGAAAGCTACAGGCTGAGGAAAGTAAGCAGGCTGGCTGCGCGAGCACCGAGCACGCTTCCTCACTGTCTTGTCAAATCCGTCGGGTGTAGATTAATGGTCGACGTAATAATATCCGAGCGCTGACCAGTCACGACGCTTTTCGACTGTGCGGCCGATTGGACGGCCAGTGGTCCTTTGGGGTCATTAGTGCCTCAAGTGGCCTTTCGATTGGCTTTCAAGCGGGCAGCGGGGCGGTCAGCTGCTGCAGCGCTGCGCCCTGTTCTTTGCGCTCGCGAGCCGTATCGTCGGGCTTTTTTTTTTTCCCCACAGCACGTCGCTGTGTACTGCTGTGCAGTGCACAGAGCCGCAGACTGCCGCGAGAGCGCCTGTATACCGGCAGCCCGCTTTGTACGTAAGATCCAGAGCGAGATCCTTCGAACAAACTCCTCTCGGCGCCCTCCCTTGAACGATATAGTTAGGGACGATCGGGGCGCCTGAGGTGCCTGCGTCGGACTGTTCTGCAGATAGCGGTGTTGGCGAACGTCAGAAGACGCAGGCTATTTATCAAAAGTCCGGTCAAGGTACCGACGCCCGGAGAGCTCTAAAGACTTTGGCCGAAACACGGTAATATCAGGCTGATCTGCCGTGGCCAATGCCCTGGAATTCCCAGCGCGCGATGCACGTTGCACGGCTCGGATGTAGAAGCGAGGATGCCGTACTCGCCAGTTCTCGATTTTCTCGCACACATCGGTGCAGGTTCTTCACCAGTTACGCTAGTACCGTATAGGTGTGCCTCACCTAAGCCCGGCCGTGGATTAGAGCCACTTCGTGCATTGTTTTGCAGACACCGGTGAAACGTATAACGAAAGTGCAAGGGTCTGATGTTCTCTCTACAAAACACAGGGGTTTGCGAACCATGTCGCGTAACGTAGACATCAAGGAATCGGTGAAGACCGAGACTTGGTCAAGCGTCAGTAACGTGGAGAGACGGATATGCGTTCGCGTCCTTTATAAAAAACTGCGGCTAATACATGAAAGAGATCTGCCACCTATCACATAATACACTTTTATAAGCCTTACGTTTTGCCGCCTTATGTTCGATTATGTTACGTTAAGGAGATAGCTGAAATGAACGCAGGCTATATCACGGCGACATCGACAGCTGTCGCTAGCGGCACCTATCGATACTGCTTGCTCCCCAAGTACACTCGGAAAGTAAGAAGTTCGAAACTTTGGTCGAGTGTAAAAATAAAAAGGGGGGGGGGGGGGGGGGGAAGGGGGGGCAAGAGGTAAAGCATCAAAAAGAAAGCGCCTATTTAAGGGGAAATAGCGGGCTTCGGTCTTCGCATAATCACGGGCCTTCGTTGCTGTCTCCTGGGAACTGATGTCCTAAGTGGTGTTTCCTGGAAAGAACCGCCATCCTTTGCCTATTAGCAGCCACGGGGAAGGGGTGCGCCTTAGCTTATGAATAGTACGCAGTGCGACATTAGGGCCGTAGCTCCACTGTCCGGCGACAATTTTTTCGCCGTCTTGAACGCCTGCTCTTTCATCGTAATGCCTTGATTTGCTTTCCAGAAGCGATGACAGCCGACTTTTTGATTAGACAGTTGGCCCCAGCGAGTGATTGATGGAATAGCGAAACTTACCGAATTGACGAGTTTTGCCCAAGTTTCAGGAAAGCGAAGTTTTTGGGAAACATACAAAAGGAGGGAAAGGTTTGGCTTTTGCCAATGCGGAGCGACTTTAGAGAGACGACCAGGTGCAGCTCCCTAGTTTTTTAGTAATATCCCGGGAGCGTCGACGAGAGGGTTGTTTAGCGTCCCGTGCAGGACCGCATTGGGGAAATGTACGATAGTATACGCATGCGCGCAGAGCGCCTGCCAGTTGCAGCGTCAACATAGTTTCTCAATATTACCTGCAGAGGGAAAGCTGGCGCCACCGTCTATGCGAGAGCACTTCATCCGCAGCAGGAATGCCGGAAAGTTTTCTTATTTGGTTTGGCTACTCTGGGGCCGAAAATTTGGATACTGCCCCTGAATCGGCAATGCTTTCCTCTGCTGGCAGGCGAAGTTATTCCAACACTTCTTCAATAAATTTAACACAAGTATTATGCTCGTATGAAAACTTTCACAGCAGGTTTGAAAGATCGCACATTATTTATTGTGATTCCAGGTACCTCTCCAATACACAAAGCTGAGCGTATCCATAGCCGATGGTTTGTAACGGATCCATAAATATGAATAAAAAAAAGTCAGGCGGAAGAGTGCACGCACGAATACAAGACCACACACTAAAAATAAAAAACAAATGATTACACGTCTCATCCACATATATCATAAAAGTAAACCAACAACTTGTTCACAGCAAGATTGCATAATTAACATCCTTATGCATCCAAAGAGATACGTGATTATAAGGTAAATAAATATGCACTTCACACACCACCAACAAAATACTCTGTATAGTCTACATTGCACACATGTTAACCAGTAGGGTTAAAGCACATAAGCTATAAATAAATCCTCTTTACTTATTGTTTGCATAATAACAACATGTTTAAAAATCAAGCGCCAAAAATATTTTTTCAGTCTTATTATGTTAGAACTATAGCAACCAGCAAGAATGCCTAGGGGAACATCGTTCCAAGCCTTCACACACCTCGGGCGCCGGTGGCCATAGATGTTAAGAGATGGAGGTATCAAAAATTTGCCTTCGGACGCAGCGCGTGAATTTCTATGAGGTGAAGAAAATATAGTTGACGGAAAGGGAGTCTCGTCGTATGTTATCCAGTATAGCAGTAAAATGGTGCGGTAATCACGCAGTTTAAGGAAGGGCATTATTCTGGAGTCCATAAACAGTGGTCCCGACGGGGTGCGAGGTGCTTCCGAGTAAACAAACTCGGCAGCCGGTCACTTATTCATGGTAACTTAAAGCGCTGCAATCAAAGCCAAAGGCACTTAAAGAAATCGTCTTTAGCTTACAGCCACTGACCTCTTCTGAGCATGCAAGCATGCAGTCGGAATAAGCTTACAACTTGGACAGCTAGAGATGCGGACGTGTTCCTCTTTCGTACTGAATTATAAGCAGCAGTCATGAGCTCACGTATCGGTACCCCCGTGTGAGGTGAAGTGGGCGAAATTGGTTTAAATGCATGCATACTCTATATAACGCTCGTTATAGCTGAAAATCTTGGTATTAAACGCGAAAATAGCATGTGCACAGTATCCGGACACAAGTGTCGGATAGTGCATGTGTGTGCACAAACGGGCCGACGCAGTAGGTTTACTTCTAACGTTGAATGGTTTGCGTACTTTTGCTGGTTATTTTATACGTCTACTAGGGCGATGAAATCATTTAAGGGTTCACGGAACCAAGCAGGTTTTCGTTACAGGTGCGTTTGCAGGAGATCATTGAAGTGTGTCTCCACGCGAAATTTGGTGTGTGCTGTGACAAACGTCGTCCTATACATTGCGTGAAGCGCATTTGTACTTGGATCCCTTTCTATAGAGTGCGTGAAGCGCATTTGCGCTTCAATACCGTGGCATATCCCTCCCTGCCGTTCCTCATCTAAGGTGTGTGAGTCCAAATGTTGGAACGCTTTAACCGAAATTACAATAATGTCCCACGAAAAGACTAACGAATAGCGACATTGAGAACTTAGAGTTATGCGTGAAAGAATAAATTATTCCCTTGTACGGGTCCCTCAGGCTAGTAAGCCGATACATTGTATATTAACAAGCCCTTATCTGCGTCCACCAAACCAGCGTTCGTTGAGTCCCGCCTTCACATTTTGGTTCTGATATGTGGACCAATAATTAAGAAGCGTCTGTTTGAATGTCTGGACCCTGCGGAGTCGAATTTATCATTCTGTTTCCAACTGTCTGATTAGGCTGTAACCGTTATTTTCTTATTACAAGTTCGTTCCGTCCATTCCGCCTTACATAACGGCGAGAAAACGCGGAGTCAGTGTTAAGAAAACACAAAAAGAAAACCGACTCGGTATGCCAGCGCCAGTCAGAGGGGCTCGCGAAGCTGCACGTACATATATTATGACGACGAAAACATGAGCTCCGTCGCGCAGCAATTATCGGCATACCGGTGCAAGTAGTCCGCGTCGCGCGAGCAAAAGTAAAGAGTGCCTAATTGACCGTTAATGACGGCGACCCAATCACCCCGGCTGCGTGCTCCGAAAGCTCAAGCAGGGCCGGTCCTCGCCGATGCCCCTGCACTACCTCCCCCACTCCGCACCCTCCTTTCATCCCATGCCGCCCGTCTCCCATCTCCGCCTCATGCCGTTTCATTTGCGGCTCCGCTGACGCCGTGAATGCTTAGCAGGAAACGTAAATCTTGGTCTGCGCGTGCGTCTGAGAGAAAACGCAAGTGTGTGTATGCGTGTGAAATCACGCGCCTGCCACTCCCTTCAATGATATGCATACACCAGTGCTTGGGTTGGTTTCATGTCGCCTGATGGGAGTTTCCAACTGAGAACCGGACGTGTAGCGCCAGTGCGACGTTTTGCGCAAGGTGCCAACATTGTTTTTTTTATTATTATTTGCTTTGCCTCTCTGCGTATAACCGCAGTGCAAACATGGTGTTATCACATCTGACTAGAAGCATGCTCTCGTATAATACTCTCAGTATACGGTTGAGCGATGCTAAGTTTACGGTGACCGCAAGTATCTTCCTGCTCGCGGTGTAATGACCCACGCTATAGAGCTCCACTTTATGCTTCTTCTGTCACGACGGGATGGCTCAGTGGCTGTGGCGTTCGGCTGCTTGGGCCAAGGTTGCGGGTTCGATCCCTGCCGAGGTGGCTGCATTTCGATGGCGTGTCTAATATCCCAGTGCTGCCTTTGCGCATGAGAATCAATAAATGTTTTTTCTTAGCTGGCTGAAACACTGTCGACCGTATTCGCTGGGGCTTGTGCAGTCGATAGCAGCCGAATCTTTATTGGTCCCACGTTGAGGAAATGTAGGTGGCTTACATGTGGGCTGCCTGAATCGGTGCGATGTAAGAAGTACTATACTGTTCCTTAGTGGGGTCCACATTGGGCCAATCTTAGCGGCCCTTGTCTAATCGTGTATGGGGCCTCATGTATGGCATATGTGCGCAGTGCACCTGTAGATTTCTAAACGGTCTTACGTCGGATCATTGTAGGCAGGCCACATGAGCTCTCCGGTAACATCCCTGCTTTTACTTTCTCCCTCTAGTCGTCCTTCCATTTTCTATTCACGTTTGGGATGACTTCATGGTTACTTAACTCTGTACGCACGCTATATTGGTTACTCTGTGTAAGCGAATGTGGGATGCTTGCCATAAGCGGACAAATTTTTGCATGTTTCTGTGATTGTGCAGGGCAAGCCCTTTTTATTTGGCTCCCCTTCCTTTTCACTTTTAGCTTTCTTGCCCTTTTAAAGTGTGGTCGTAATCAGTGTGGTTTTGAAATATGTGGCGAAGATAGGTATGGAGTACGTGAATAAATCTTCTATGATTAATGAACGAAACCTCAGCTGCTTTTTCATAGTTAATTATTACATTGTACTTGAGGAGGGCAGCGCACATGTGTGAATCCTTGTTAACTTTTGATAACTAGGCAGTCTTGCACCAAAATATGCATCGAAATTTTGAGTTTTCCACTTGGAATGCTTGCACGCCGGGTTTCACTGCAATGTGGCTTCTCTTTCGTTTCTTGTAAAGGGAAACCGCCACTGGCGCCAAAGCTCGACTATACCCTGCGTTAGCGATTTGGACTGGTTGGTGGAAGGTAGTGAGGGCTGCACAAGGCGCTCTGTATTTCCACTGTAATGCTTCACAGACCCACGACAAAGCTCACTTTTCTCACATATATATGTAAGCAAGAGGTTTAAGGAAAACAGCAACAAATGATTTGCTGAAGCACCCCAGAAAGTGACTCAGCCTTTATTTGTCGCTGGATTTTGCTTTGTTCCCTAGCTTCCTTAATTCCAATTTCTCAATTCTTGCTTTCGGAAGCAGCTGTCGGTAAGGCCATTCAAAACCTGAAATGCGTTAGCAGCGTGTATTGCATTTTCTTTCAGGGGTATTGTTATCAGTTTTCTCTCTTCCTTGCACTTCGCTCTTTTTCTAACGTCCCCACTTGCACATTGCAAAATAACAACACACTTATGTTTATTCGAAGTTTTAGCTACACGGAAGTGTAACTGCCTTACGCGTCAAGGCACAGTTTTCGACCTTGTACTGCCGTGATGGACTTGCTGATTGCAGGTAATGTTTTTTCCTTGGCACAGAAGCGTAAATATTAACAGGGATGATAACTTAAAACCATGCAACCACAAATTCTGCAGAGGCAACCACAACAAAAGTGTAGTGGACCATTTATCGCACGTAGGGACAAGTTTAAACAATTTCTTTACCAAAAATCAGTCGAATAATACATTTCTAGCTAGTTAGGTGCTTGTTTAGGATGGAGAACAGGGAAAAACCACGCATAGGACACAGAAAAAAAAAAGTTAGGAAGAGGGCAGGCAGATGGTTTTCTGAGACTCACAAAGTGAACAAGGGAGGGGAGAGCCTCAGGGTGCTTGCCAACGTTCCCACAAGAATACTTGTCTTCGCCCAGACGAAGACAAGTCCTCTTGCCGAAACGTTGACGAGCTCCCTGAGGTGCAGGAATGTACAGAAAGCATCAAGACCAACGAGAAGAACAAAGCCAAGTAGCCAGACATTCGAAGGAGGAGAGAGAAAGAGAGTATAAACATTTATGTGTAAATTGGAGGGACCAGGCAGGAAAACTGGAATCACCCAGCTCCCGACAGGCAACGCAACTCCTTATCCAGAAGGGCTCTGGAAGGCGTACTGACACAGCCGTCGTTTAGGCTCGCGATTTTTGCGGCTTCAGTGATCTCCGGCGTGGTTTTGTCACCGTACCTGCGCAGTGCGCTTGTGTTACTGAACCTAGGTATGCCTAGGGGTTGTCGTATCGATGCTACATCTGATGCTATCAAAATCCAACGGTTCTCCTCGTAAGAGCCTCCTGGTTAGAGGGCACCAAAAAAAATGTGATTTAATCTTGAGTAAAGATGATCCCACTTGCACATCTGCGGTGTTTCCCATGCCCTTTGCCACTGTATAGGCGTCTCTTATTTATTTACTCTTCATATCGGAACCCTTCATCTCCGGGCCCTCCCTCTCCCCGGCCTGTGCCGCTCACTGCGCGTGTCCCGACCGCGTACGAGCAGACCTGAGAGGGGGGGCAGTCCGGCCTCCGCCTCGCGCGCTATCTTTCGCCGATTTGTCGTGGCGCTGCTCCTCGTTGGGTGGAGTCGCACTGGGCGTCGTCTCCTCTTGCAGCAACTCTCCCTCTCTTTCCTCCTCTCCGCCCGCCGGCGCTTGCTGTTCGCACACCGTGTCGCCTCCCGCCTGCCTGCTTCGTCTTCAGGTACCTCCATGTGCACTCGTGTCTGTGTGTGTTCTTCGCGAGCGTGCGTGAGCTTACGTATGTCTGTCTGTCTGACTTTGCACACGTCCCTTCTGCACATGCGAGCTATCGCGCTTGAGTGAAAGAGAGAGAGAGAGAGAGACGAGAGAAAGCTCGCACGAACGAATAAGCTTCACAAACTCGGCAGAAAACTTGAAAGAAGAATCTTAGAAAGAAGCACTTGAGCACCCCTCCCCGATGCGTCTGGCTTCTTGCGAGTTGCGCGCGGCCGCGTATATATGCATAATGATGGGGTTCCTTTTTGCTGCTCAGACATTTCGCTTTTAGGCGGAATTCCTCCGTCCCCGAAGGGGCTGGCTGCGTATGACTGCGGAGCTGTGTGTGTGCGTGCGCATGCGTGTGTGTTCGGCCCTACGCGGTAGCGACGAAGTGGGCGGTCGCCTGAGTCTGCCGTCCCAGAGTCTCGGGATGAGCACGCCATAATTCTTCGCCACAGCCTTCTTGTAACTTCTATTTTTTTTTTGTAAATGAAGTTATCGTTTTATAATTTGTGGCCGCATTTCGTAATTGGTCTATATTGGGAATAAACCAATTATAATTGGTCGCCATATTTCTTAGCCAGTGTCAAGCATTATTTACACAAGTCATGCCTGACATACATGCACTTCGTTTATTAATTTACAAAGTTGCGTGCACTGTATTTCTTTCCATTTTCACCTCCGCCGTGAAACTATTACGTTGTAAAGGCAATTAGGTTCGGAGAATATATGCGGCTGCAAGTGACATTCTTTTATGTCATCTGAAGAGCAATGTAACATACTGCTTGGCAATAGTGGAAGAGTGCAGTGGGGCTTCGCACCCAGGAAATCTGCGCGAACAAAAAAGTTTCGTTAAGGTGAACATTTCGTTATCGCGAAGATAGGCTCTTTTTGGCCGCAGGAGGCATTCTGCTGACTAAATGTCATGTTCGTGTATGACACGTCACGTAACGTCTAGCTGTAGAGAAGACAAAGCTTCTGTGGCCAGTAGCTTCTTGGACTGCGAAATTCTTTTTTTTTCTCACTATTCGCGGTCACTTGCACCTACGCATCCTAAAAGAATCAGCATGCATGCATGATATTTTAAACCGTAGATTTGCAGGCGCGCGTTCTTCTGTTCTGTACGCGCGCGAAAATGCGAGAATATTTGTGAGGACGGGTAGGATCACAGTGAAAAGCCTCCGTTCCTGGCTCTTCTGTGAAACATTGGATCATTGTTGTGGTTTTGAACGCGTAAGAGAGCGGTTCAAATAAGCTTTCTCGTTTTTTTTTTTAGTGCGGGAGCACTACTGAGGGCATTTTTCGATTTCTGGCATACGCATGTACATACGTACAGTCTTTGTCAAAAATATACAGCCCAACGGGTTTGCTTCCAACCCGTTTAGCGTGGCTCTTAAGCGCATTTGACAGGCCTAAGCTTGGGAGGCTAGAAGACTTGAGTTCCTCCCGCCTTCGTGAGATTAGGGTCTCTGAGTATGCAAGAGAAGCCGCGCAGCAGGGCTCAGAAGCATACCCCTTGGGCTGTACACATTTAATAAAGACAGTACTTCCCTGAGGCCTGCTTTGTAGCAGACGGCCCGTCTGCCCACAGGGTTGTGGGATGTGGAGCGCCTGCCACATGGTAGGTGGCCCAAATTAGGCGAAAGGTGTGTGCACCTGGCAGACCTTCACCTGGGTGAATGCCTTTGGGCATTTACCCATAACAGGCCTTTACCCATTAGTCTTCAGGATAAAGGCTTTATGGTGAAGGCCTTCATGGTAGATGCCTTCCGTGTAAAGGGCTTTAGTTAGAAGGGCTTTAGATGAAATGCCTTTAGCACGTGAGAACCTTAAGTGCCCACCCGAAATAGTTCTACCGCATGCTATTCCGCGCTTAGCCATGCTAAGCCGTCTGCTTTATTTTTTAAGGAGCATTAACAACATGCAAATTACTTATAATTTACCCTTTGGGTGAGTAACCTGTTAGGTTACATTCTGGATTGCTTGTATGTAAACGTCGCTTTATGAACCACAAACTCAAAATCAATTTTCCTCTCGTCATTTTTCCCCTCCTTAACCAGCAATCACCTGCGCCCAGATCATTTACCATTTCTTTAGGGATGTACATTACATTTTAAGTTGAATTCTTGGATTTTTTGGAGCCATATTGGCTGTTTAAGAAGTTTTGAGGCGAGCCGGGAGGCTAAACCAGAAGTTGATGCACAGCCCCGTTGCTCATGCGCAGAACACATTCACGCGTCGGCGAATGTCGGCTATGAGTTCATGCTGCTAAGTACTACTGCAAAAGTATAAGCTGCTCCATCGTCTTTGCTGGTGTCGGCGGTGATTACTCGAAGGCAACTTATTTCTTACCCGTTAATTACCAGTCGCTCTCGCTGTCAGCGCTACTGTCGCAAGGCAGCCCAATATTTTGATTCTTTTGTAATTTCGAAACTAGCGGTATAACCATGTGCATGGTGCAAATGAGGCAGTATGGGCCTGGCTCCATGGAATGAAGCTGTATCTGTGGCAAAAGAAAAGTGGTAGGGTTTTAACGGAGTTGTACCGAGTAGGCTTGCGAAAGCATGTGCACCGCAGATGGAGGCTGATGAAGACGACGATGTGCAATTCACAGCGCGAAAGTTTAACACGGGAAGTGATCGGCTGCGGCGTTAAAATGGTGCTCTCGTGCAGTGGCCAGCGAAGCTGATCTACTCGCGCCGCCACGAGTTCGACATTCAGTAGTGGCAGTATTTTTTATATTTATTTTATTTCTTCATTGGTCAAGGTCGCCCTCATGGTCAAGCTTTGCGCAAACTCATTGAGCCGCTTAGACCTCGTAAAGTAGTGCTTTCGTTCTGAAAGAAGAACCGGATCAAAGCTCTCGTCCTAATAATAATAATAATAATAATAATAATAATTGGATTTTTGGGGAAAGGAAATGGCGTAGTACTGTCTCATATATCGTTGGACACCTGAACCGCACCGTAAGGGAAGGGTAAAGGAGGGAGTGAAAGAATAAAGGAAGAATGAGATGCCGTAGTGGAGGGCTCCGGAATAATTTCGACCACGTGGGGATCTTTAACGTGCAGTGACATCGCACAGCACACGGGCGCCTTAGCGTTTTGCCTCCATAAAAACGCAGCCGCCGCGGTCGGACTCGAACCCGGGAACTCCGGATCAGTAGTCGAGCGCCCTAACCACTGAGCCACCGCGGCGGGACACTTTGCAATGTTCGACTTCGTCTTTTTCCGTGGTACAGCGAAATACACTTCCTGTCAAAAGTATACGACCCAAGGGGTTGCTTGTGAGGCCTGAGCAGCATGCCTCGTTATGCACCCTCAGCGACTGTAATCTCTCAAAAGAGGAATGGCTTTGCGTCCTTAATCCTCCCAAGATTTCTACTGCCTGATACGCCAGGGAGCCACGCGCAGCAGCTTAGGAGCAAACCCCTTGGGCTGTACACTTTTGACTGAGGCTGTACATATTTGTATAGCACGCAGGACTCGACTCTCGTTGTACGGTGAATGAAGTGTCACCCTGCCTTCACCGTGTTACGGTAGCGGTGCCGCTTGGGTTCGTACTGCAATGGCAGGCTTAGAATTCTGTGACGTACCATTTTTGAACTCATATACATGCACAACAAAGGTTCAAAATGAGCACGCGTATAGCTTAATAACGCCATCTGCTTGTTCTGCTGACATTTCATTGCACATTAATGAACCCCATGCAGTTGCTCGAAATTAATACGGCGTCCTGCGCTACGGAGTCAAGTCCAGGGTTCTTGGATATCAGTTTTAATTGTGAGGCAGACGTGAAATATTTTAAGATACTGTTAAGGAAATATTGAAATTAATAGTTCATCATTCAGATGCATAGCAAAATCTTCCGTTTAATGTTGGTCCATCACCTGCATAGAGTAGTTAAGACTGTCATATAAAACCAATGGGGAACGTTTTTTGATGATAGCAAAAACGTTAACAGCTAACAGCAAAAAAAATGCAAGTCTGCCGTGGGGAGATATGGGGATATATTGACTGTTACAGTGCAATCTTACGATATAATAAAAAACTGCGTTAGACCGCCACGGTGGCTCAGTGGTTATGGCGCTCGGCTGCTGACCCGAAAGACGCGGGTTCGATACCGGCCGCGGTGATCGAATTTCGATGGAGGCGAAATTCTAGAGGCCCGTGCACTGTGCGATGTCAGTACACTTAAAGAACCCGAGGTGGTCAAAATTTCCGGAGCCCTCCACTACGGCGTCCCTCGTAGCCTGAGTCGCCTTGTGACGTTAAACCCCATAAACCAAACAAAACCATACCAAAAAACTTGCGTTCACAAACAACTTGCCGTTGAAAACTGAGGTTGTCCAGAATTTCCGGGTATGAGAGTGCCTCAAAACGCACTCTAGTTTTCTCGCCTAGAAACACACAGAGTCCGTGGAGAGATGCCCGAATCTAGTATGCATAACTGAACGAAAGCACTAATATGGAAGCGCAGACGCACATACCGTGGAAGGCATTCTGACTTCATATATATATATATATATATATATATGTGTGTGTGTGTGTGTGTGTGTGTGTGTGTGTGTGTGTGTGTGTGTGTGTGTGTGTGTGTGTGTGTGTGTGTGTGTGTGTGTGTGTGTGTGTGTGTGTGTGTGTGTGTGTGTGTGTGTGTGTGTGTGTGTGTGCGTGCGTGCGTGCGTGCGTGCGTGCGTGCGTGCGTGCGTGCGTGCGTGCGTGCGTGCGTGCGTGCGTGCGTGCGTGCGTGCGTGCGTGTGTGCGTGCGTGCGTGTGTGTGTGCGTGTGTGTGTGTGTGTGTGTGTGTGTGTGTGTGTGTGTGTGTGTGTGTGTGTGTGTGTGTGTGTGTGTGTGTGTGTGTGTGTGTGTGTGTGTGTGTGTGTGTGGAGAGAGAGGAATTTAGCGTGATTATGCCAAATGCTCATTAGGTGTGCTTGCACTTCGGTTTTGATTTTGGTTTCGGTCCGAGGGTGGCGGTCTAAGAGGGAAATGCGATAGCGGTGTGTTCTGGATCCACTGCGCACGTATGGAAATTGAAGAAGACGACGACACCCAAGGCGCAGCGCGAGAGACTGGCAGTAAAACACGCGAAGTGTTCGGCGGCGGCGATGACGTAGTGGTCTAGTGCAGTGGACAGAGAAGGGGATCTTTTCGCGCCGTTGTGGATTCGAAACCCACACGCGGCCATAGTGTGTTTTGGCGTGCAAGTGTGTCGCATAGCTGGCCACAACCCGCGGGCAGGCTTTCACCCCCCATCATGCCAGGTGGACCACCCGCCGGAGCCTTCGCACAAACATCGGCGAAGTCTGAGATTGGGGTTCTTAGAGCTAGCGCACTAAAACGCTGCGCTGCATAGAATTCCGTGTTAGTGTGTTCGCACCGAATCTTCGGTCTCTATAGTTTACACTGCTATAAAGGGTGAGCTCAGAAATAACCGATGCCTTTGCGTCTCAACAAAGCCGTCTTAAACCTTGTGGAGCAGTTATGGATTATTCTGCCATCGCTTCATATTTTTCTTTTTTTTTTACGAGAGGTTTCAGGTGACTTCGAAGACTGTGATCTGAGCACGCATTCAGCAGCGGGCTTGTTAATAAGCTTTGCGTCCTGTTGGGTAACTTTTATTTAAGTAATTTAACAAAAGGTGTTGCATTCAAATGAAATGTTGCGATATCTTCATCCGTAGAAGCACAATCTTTTTTATATATACCCAACGAGCGCCGCTGCTGCTTCCGCCACCGCTACACCATACTCTGCGTGCTGTCGTAGATGAATGAGGGCGTAGTGCAGAGTATATCAAGGCGAATACCCTACGGTGGCGTAAATTTGAATCAGCGCAATAGTTAGTCGTTAGCGTCTACATGATGAATAGACATCACCTTAATTGAACTACACGCCAACTTTAGTGCTTCCCTTAAATCTATTGGGATAACGGGGCTCGCGCTTCGTGTTGTGGATCAATTTAGCCTCGCCCGGTTATCGGCAAGCCGTCCTGGTTAGCTTATTTTGCCAAACGACAGCCCGTGCTTGAGGTGGTCGCGGGATCGAACCCCGGGCCAGGGAGAATCTTTGTAGCAGTGTGACTGCGTTCAGACAGATACTAATATCCACCTGATGACAGTATCTGCAGAACGCCAATGCCCCTTAAAATGAATACCCGCCGCGGTGGCTCAGTGGCTAGGGCGCTCGACTACTGATCCGGAGTTCCCGGGTTCGAACCCGACCGCGGCGGCTGCGTTTTTATGGAGGCAGAACGCTAAGGCGCCCGTGTGCTGCGCGATGCCAGTGCACGTTAAAGATCCCCAGGTGGTCGAAATTATTCCGGAGCCCTCCACTACGGCACCTCTCACTTCCTTTCTTCTTTCACTCCCTCCTTTATCCCTTCCCTTACGGCGCGGTTCAGGTGTCCAACGATATATGAGACAGATACTGCGCCATTTCCTTTCCCCCAAAAAACAATTATTATTATTATTATTATTATTATTATTATTATTATTATTATTATTATTATTATTATTATTATTATTATTATTATTATTATTATTAAAATGAAGGCGACTGTTCTGTCTGATTGCGAGCGCATTTCACCGTTGGAACCGCCAGCGGCCGTCATCATCTATCATAAGGGCAAGCCGGGACAGTGGTACTCCGGGGCCGCAAGGCCATCAACCTTTCTGGGGGCTATAGGAAAAAGATACGTTCCTCTGGAAGACAGGACATTCGGTACTTTGACATGAGTGTGGATTATTTGGCATTAAATCACTTAATAAAACAATAACTTCTAAAGAGGAAAAACTGGGCATTCTTAGTAAGAAAGCCGCTGCCTTTAAGTGCAAACTAGTCTCATAGTGAGTTTGACAGCGAATCAGGTGAAATTAAAACAGAAAGAGCAATGCGCCATGCTTTCGCCGCGCGGCACAACTATGAAAATTTTTGTTCAACTTATACGAACAACAGTGTCATTCATTTCGAGCACAGAAAAGGCTGGAGCCTCCTAGGCAAAACATGCATTTCAAAATGGAAGCAAACTCGAAGATTTCTATGCAACTGATTGTTTAAGCCGAAGATAGGCTTCTATAGGACTGCACAGAGGCCGTCACCAGATGGCGCTGGCGGGTAATCATCATCATCAACGTCAGGTGCTGTCGTGTATGCCCCTTAAAAATAACACCACGAATTATAGGCTGTGATTTCGGGCGTGTGACTATGGCAACAGCGGGCATAGAGAATGATGTGAGAAGCGTATGACTGTGCAGTTTTGCACAATTTCAAGTTCAGTAAGCAAGTTATTCACGCGGTGTTCACTAGTCCTAATCCGTGCAGCGAAAGGTGTTAGTCAAACGCATGGGATTTCTTTGAACTGCGTCTGCGTCGAAATCCGCTCCAAACACAAGAACGACGCTCCTCCTGCGCTTCAGATGCACTTTAGTAAACAAGCATAAACTAGAAGAATCCTATTTGAAAATGATCACATTAAGTATTAAGTATATTAGTTATTATATTTGGCTTCATTTTATAGACATTATACAGCAACAGGAACGTGCTGCACGAAAAACCACGACAACCACGAAAAAAAAAAACACGACTATGTTTTATACTTTAAAGAAGATCGAAAGTAGTTGTCCTCGAACTTTTTTTTAGCTACTATTTTATACTATTTTATACTCATACTATACTATTTTACACTCACGAAAATGAGTGCCTAGATTCATTTGTGATTGATAGTCGTGGACGAGCGATTGAAAATCTAGACCGAGATTAACGAACAGTCATTGCAAACATCACAATGAAAAGAAATGTAGCACCAGTATTGAATAACAATACAAAAGCGGCATGCAGTGCAACCTCTTCCTTGCTTTTTCATTGATCAGTGTTATACCTATACATAGAAGGAATGACAGCACCCAAGGAACGCTATATTGGTCTCCACTTGTTCCTGGAGCTCTGACTTTTCAGTTCTTCCTGCTCGACCATGAAAACAGCATGCGGCACCCCCAAGTGCAGAATTAAGTTCCCTAGACAGCGTGTATTATTGCGTCTTCTCGAAGTCATACCAGCTGACTGCATAAACATCGTTGCACGCTGTTCAGGTCTTAACTGACCGCTGATCACACGCGCAAACTTAACATTCGCCACTTATATTTCTGGGGTCACATCAGTATACGAACCTAACGCAGTCCTTTCTGACCCTGCCCGTAACCGTGCACTCAAATAAAGCGCCACTAATTTACCAAACCCTGCCACACTTTGGGAGACAGACTTCGCAAAGGTCAAGGCCGCGGCAGCATACATGCTGCGCACACAATTATCTATTCCCTCGAGGAAAGTACCACATCTCCCCCAGGCAGTCACGATTCGGAAGCGTATCACTCACCTTGTTTGCGCAATCACAGTTTCTCAAAGCATCCATCGTGTTCTATCACCCCGGAAACACACAACTGGCCACGCACTATAACACACTACCAACAGCCGGCGGGGGCGCCACAGCCGATGCAGGGGGCCTCCATCATCCACCAGCGAGACTTCGCACACCATCCATCTCTGCGGAAGCTTGGATAGCGTGAGTATGGAGCTATACTCGCCACAGCCGCGAGCACGTGAGCGAGCGAGCGAGTGCACGGCCGAAGCACCAGCCATAAAAGCTGCAGCGTCTGCTCTGGGCGGCCGGGTCGGCGCAGAAGCGTTACATGGCGAGCTTAATAATTTATAAATTGACTGCAGTGAGGGGAACGAGCAGAAAGGCGGGCTCTCCACACACACACCCAGCGCACGCCGCTGCCACGCACATTCATGCGGAGGCTGCGTCGGTGCCCCCGGGCAGCACGTCCGAATTGGAGATTTTTTCTCTTGAATAATGCCCCGGATTCCGATATTATTCAAACGCCGAACGGGCACTTGATGAGTGTGCGCGCGCATGGCGCCAGGGCGCGCGCGCTCTGCTATCGGATTGCATATGCAACGGTTTTATGATACGCGCGTTCCTCGTGCAGGCGAGCGAGCTCTGTGTGCGTCTGTGTCCTGCGTGTGTAGCGGGATGATGGCGATGCCGCTTTGACTGCCGCCTCTCTCGTGGAGCGAGTTTCGCGGTGAGGGGACTGGTGGGGAGAGTTTGTGTGGGACGCCGGCGCGTACTTTTAAGTGGCCTGATATCCATCTGTGCACTCCTCTTCTTGCAGCCTCGGCTGTTTTGCGATGTGCGAACGTGTAATGAAGCGCGCTGCGTGCCTGGAGTCGCGTCTCTTTTCATTGCGAAGTATACTGCGGCGTTAACTTTCCGCTAGCTAAGGACAAACACGCGCTCACTTACGTGGGCATGCTAGCGTGGGCATGCAAGCAAATTATACGGATATACATTCTCGTTTAGCAGTTTATATGACGAAGTTTAGTTTGACGAAAACGCTCTAAATTTAATTGCGATCAGTGCAGCCGGCTATGGAAAAGGAATTGGATGCGTGTTACTTTGAGAAACAGAAAGAGAGCAAAATTGGTTAAGCAACAGACACAGGTTAACGATATTCTATGGCAAAATTAATATGATGAAATGTACATTGGCTGGCGATGTAATGTGGAGAGCAGATAAAGAATGGTTCCTTAGGGGAGAGGAATGCATTCTTCCTGCAATAGACCTAGATGAGATAGTTGTGATGATAATTATGATGATTATGATGATTATGATGATGTGATAAAAATGGTGTCAGGTGGGCTTTTATAAGTGAGCGGTTGATGTTTGGTTATTCCAGTGACTTATCTGCCCGGGAAACGTCGAAAAGTTTTGGATTTTTTAGCGTCTCTAAGGGTGATGTGCACCGAAGAAGCTTAATAGTACAGCATCGTCTTGCAGACCCTTGGAGATGTCTTTCGAAAAGAAGATCAGGTCAAGGATTAGAAAAGAGACAAAGCTTTGTGTTGCAGGTTATTCTAATACCGAGATGCGCTTACGTTATAGTGTCCTTAAAAGAAAACTTTCGACAGAGGTATGTCTGGTTGGGAGATGGAAGTTAGTTTAGGTTAGAAATCAACGCCAACCAAAAACTGAAAAACAAAAACACGCCGTTTGGGAACCTACTCGGTTCCTTCATCAGGTGTGATGGCGGGCGGGTTATCAAACAAATGAACAAAGTTCGAAGCGCTGTGGCGGAACGCTGCGAAGCATGTGACCACAAGATCGACTTCGAGGGGACCATTGTGCTTGACATTGAGCCGCGCCCGCGCAGAAGGCTTTTACTTGAGTGATTGCATATTCAACAGACTCGGGGAAATGCTAAGCGCTCCCTAGGAATCCTTCTCACCTCTTACATTCGCAGCCTGCGGCCAAGTGGCCCGACGGCTCACTCAGCGAAGGCTTAAAAGGGCAAACTGCAACTGGGCCGCAGTCACGCCTGATGAAGGAACCGAGTAGCATCGTGTTTTTTTTTCAGTTTTTGGTAGTTGTTATTTTCTAACTTAAATTAAATATAGTGTCCTTTACTACAATATGACAAGGCCTGACTCGGCGGACGCCCGTAAGCCCATACTACAGCTGAAGCGCAGAACACGCGAATACGGGTATAATTATAGAGGTCAATAATTCATCTCCACGCACTTTTTTGTCATAGATTAATTAGTTTTTAAGTAGAAATGTATGTTGTTATTATCCATGTGTACCTAACTTGCAAAAGTGGCCTGAACTAGCTTGACTTTGGTATTTACTGAAGAAATTCTGATGGATGGCGCGCGCCGATGAAGCCAACAAATGATAACGTCAGATACTGTTTAGAAACGCCTGAAGCTGACATTCAGCAATAATCCACTAACCTTTTGCAACAACGGTTTCGTTGGTTCCAGTTTACTGCGCAACGATTATAAGCACCCACTGCTGGTTGAGGCCACAGCAAAAACAACGCATACACTGCACATCCCGAAGGCCGGGGCGGAAGCAATAGCTCTCGAAACAGTTTAGGCGTGATTTTTCGGCGCCTGGTGCGCGTCAGATTTATGGAGGCGCCGCTATCGCGCACCGGTTCTTCCCAAGATCGGCCGAAGCCGATTGCGCGACACCCGCTGATGTACGACGTCCGCGAGTTGAAACGCGCCCTCTCTCGAGCGCCCGTGCGCAGACACGGTGCCCTGACTTCCCCCGCACCGCGGACCTGCAGGGCTAGCTGTGCGGATGAACTAGATTCCCCAGGGCGCCCGGGCTGGCGGAAACGCTACGTATGTGTGTACCTGTGCCACGACACTCGCAGCGGGAAAAGTGCATCCCGCCGGCACATCGCTCTCTTTCACTCTCTCTCTTTCTCTCTCTCTCTCTCTCTCTCTCTGTCAGGCTTTCTCTGGCCTGCGAACGGCATGGGGCACCGGCGACGACACTGCCAGGCGACCCGCGGAGCGCTCTCGGCGACACGGAATTCGCGCCTCTACACCGAATTTCCGTTTCCAGCCCGGCCTCTGTGAACGGGGTGGTGGCGGAGGTAGTGGCGCTATGTTTAGACTGCGACACCGCGACGGGGGAGTTCTCTCGCGGTCCCGCATGTCGAGAGTGTTGCGGTTTGGCATTAAAGCGCAGTTGCAAGGCCGGCCTCCATCCTAAGCGACTTGGTTTAATGTCCGCGTTTTGAGCATTCGCGTCAAACTTGGGCGAACATGGTCCTGAAGCTACGCAGAGAAAGGCGCCGAAAGTGAAGATGAAGGTGAAGACGAAACTGCAGTCGAAACTGGAACTTTAAAAATTTTTCAGCTTGCGTTTCGTTCCAGACATGTATCAATTAGACCAAATCTCTACTCTTCTGTACAATTTGGTAGCAAACGCGATTGCTTGAAATGTTGAATTCTCGCACTTTTTGGCCTACTGTATACGGATGCTAACGTCGCGATCATTAAAGATGAGACTTTGAGTCAGTGCATCTTCAAATGCGAAATTGTACGCTGTCATAACTCTTCTGTTTTTGTTATGGACGCATGCAAAGACAATAACTCATGTTGTGAAAATTAGTTTACTCTGCGCTGTGTAGTACTCTAAAAAAAAAATTGAACTTACTGAAGGTAAGGGTAAACTGCCGAAAGGGTTAAGACAAGAGAAAGAAACACACACGAGACTTACTAACGCTTACTAGCCCTTTGTTCCACTGCGTTAGTAAGTCGTGTGTGTTCCTTTTTCTTGTCTTAAACCTTTTACGCAATTTACCCTTATCATTCAGTATGAACCAACTAGCCCGACAAATTTTAGTGCTGAAGATGTGTACTAACCTCGAGTCCTTCTCACTGTCTTGTTTCTGCCTGTTTGCTAGGCTGTAAACATTTTACTGAGAATGAAGTCACCTTGACTTTCTGCTTGTTCCAATGACTTGTTGTTATTACTTTTTAACAACCCTTTGTTTCACTCCTGAAAAAAAAAAAACGTTGCCGAATATTGATAACACAAGCAATACTGCGAATTGCATGGTTCTGTAAGCAAATGCGTTTGCCGCTTTACGACCGCCATTTCGGTTAGTGTTCCTGCAATAATAAGTTCATAACTAACAGAGACAGCACAGTTTAAGTGGTAATATACACTGGTTCTTGAGGGGGAACGGAGGGCCAGATATACATAAAGGATATAAAATCAAGGAAATATTTATTATCTGCCTGTATAGCGAGCATAATGCAGTTATACTACCTACCTCATTAACTGGGTTGGTATAGAGCGACTGCCCTGGTGAAGCGGTGGTCCCGGGTTCGAACGCCGGACCAGGACACATTTTATTTTTAGTGCGAAGTTTGTGTGGACACTCTATAGCTTTCTTTTGTAGCCGTATGGCTGCGCTTGTGTGGATGCCAATGAGTAATTACTTACTTATTGTAATTTCTTTGTGAATTCTTAATGATTTTTTTGCTAGAAACTGCTGCTAACACGACGGTTGCTAAGTGCATGATGCATCAATTCAGTTAACGTTGTGGCACGCGCTTACGATCTTTTAAGCAGCGAATTAAACGACATTTCATTTAGAGCGATAAACATAGTGGAACGAGCGGTGGGCATATTTGAAAGTGCACACAGGGCGCCACTTTTTCCACAAGTGTGTACTATTAATTAAAGGGACACAGGGTAGAAGTAGGAGTTGGTCTGTGTACCGCATTCTTTTCACAAAGGGACCACTTTCGCCGAAAACGGAGCCTATATAAGGTAGAGAAGACAAAAAAAAAACGAAACACAGGTGTCGCCCTCAGCGCCTGATTTCGCATTTAAGATGCGTGCACCGCGGGTTTGAAACTCAGTCGCGGAAATAATTATTAGTGCGAAATCACTCTTCCATGGGTAAACCAGCGAGCAAGATCTTGCGATGTTTGTGTGCTTGCTGTGTTTGTGGATTTGTGTGAAGTGAATTAAAGAAATACAAATGAATCAAATAAATATCCGCGACTGGGATTCAAACCCGCGGTTGCGCGAACAGATAACATTGCTGGCCATTGCACGAGAGCACTTTAGGCTATCTCCGCAGTCGAACACGCCTCGTGTAAACTTCAACACATGCACTCACGCGCTGTGCATTGAACATGGTGTTCTTCATCAAATACTACAATCAAACTAATGTTCACGCTTTGAGCTAGGCGGCGGTAGTGAGAGAAAGGTACGTGTTGCATGCATTGGCATGGACAACTCTCGTATTTGAAAGAGCGTTGGGAAGGGACACAGTGAGGAGACAACACAAACGCTGACTGTCACTCTGTCACTAGCGCTCGTGGTGTCCCCTTACTGTGTCCCACCCTTGCGATGTTTCAAATATGATCGGCAACCATCAAGCCCAATTCACAACACTTGTGTGGACAACGTTGCGGCAGAAACACGGCACTAGAGCAGTACGCATTGGTGTTGACAGCATTTGCAGAAACGCGGCAGTGCAGCACAGGCCGCCTGCGTACATTGGGTAAATTGGCATTGACGATTAATTGCTTGAAGGCGCGCATAACTGTCACCCCTCGTCAGTGGACCCCTCAGTCGCGCTTTCAGGTACGTGCGGGTAGTGTCCGCCTGCAAAAAAAAAAGCTGTTCGTTCGCACACTATTTGGGGCTTAGCAATGCTAAACCCCCCGGCCTTTTTTTTAATTTCTGCATGGGCTGTTGCTATACTAGGTTTTCCCAGGGTCACCCTCCCTTTGAATGCAGCTGGCGCAACACTCCTCCGAACTAACCCGAGCTTACCCGAGTTACCCAGAGGCTTCACATAAGATTCTTGGTTGGGACCGTGTTAAGCAGTGTTTTCTAACTAGTATCAATCAAAGTGTTGAACGTTAATAGCATGCCACCTCGCCTTCACAAAAGTCCTGCGAGATTTTCTCAACAAGGTATAAAACTTCCAATTTCTAAAGCTCTTTTCGCGTCGCTGGCGCCAGAGGGTTTGACCCTTATCGGCCCTGGTATCCCTTGACCGTAGAAACGTCCACACAACACCCTGGTATCCCTTGACCACACAACAGCACCTGTTTTTGTTTTTCTTACCGCAAAACACTGGCAGCAAGGTCCGAGTGTGCCTGGGAACCACTCAGGTCATGGAGTGTCGCATGCTCCAGTCCCTCATGGGCTAGTTCGCGACGCTGCCGCAATGTGGCGTCGTTGTCGTGGATATGGTGACATCTACCACCGCCCCGTTTCAAAGGTGACGCTCGTATACCTTCCATCCATCCATCGTCAATAGGCAAGTAATTCGATCTGAAAGGTGGGTGATGCTGATCGCATAAAATTCTGCAGATTGCACATTTCAGATCTAGATTTCACGGACAAATTTCTTCCTGTATTTTTTGTTTCCTTTTGCTGTCATAGTCCAGCTGCCGCGGAAAGTGGTCGTGCAGCTTTCTGTCCGGTACAACGCATGTAAAAGTGCTCTGTTGCATGTTACCATCGTATGAAAAAAAATAGACAGAAAAGCAGAGACAGGTCTTACTTCTAAATATCTGAAGCATAAGCGCATAACGCGCGGGCTGGAGCGCTTTAGACGTCACAGGCACCACGCAACCTTAGCGCATTGGCCAACATTGCCGCGCTCCCGGAGCACCCACGTGCTTTGCTACGAGTTAGATTTTTCTGCGTTTTTCTGCGTTCGCCTGATTTGTGCATCCTACCGCCCCCGCCGTGTTTCTGTTCCTCCCTTCCCATGGTATCTGAGAGAAGCTGCTACATGGCTTCGTTTTTTTTTTCTTCCATTCGTTTGTCTGCTTGTGGCTGCCTGGTGCGTTTGCCGGCGGCTAGTTTCCCCTGACACCGTTGCCTACATAGGCGCGGGTTCTCGCTCAAGCGTGTAACAGCTCGCGCAAATAAAGAAAAAGAAAGGAAAACCTCGCTTGGTGCTGCTGCTGCTGTTGCTGCGCATTCTTTGGCGCCGGCATGGATGTACACCCGGAGCCGCGAGCGTGTTATATGAGGGATGCGCGCGCACTCTCGGTGGCTTGCGTGCTGCCCCCGTGACGGCTTCGCGCGCGAGAAAGCGCCGCACAAAGCTACAGGGTGAGCGCGCGGAAATTTTCCCGCCCGCATCTGCAGCGGCACCCATGGCTCCTGTCCTAAATGCGACGCAGCGCAAAGGTGTGTTGCGGGAGAGGCGCGCGAAGGGGACAAACTTGGGCGACTAAGTTGACTTCCCTGCTGAGCGTGACTTGACACGCTGGTGGACAACTTTCTGTGGCTGTTCAGCAGAAGCAGTACGAATGCGAGGCGACGGTTTCAGCGAGTGCCTTATTCTCAATCGAGCCAACCATGTGCGCAGGTCTAAAAGCCGCCTTCTCGCGATCGTATAGCTTCTGTGTTGCATGGCCGCGGGAAGTAATCACTTTTAAGATTAAAAATCAAATCATTCGTGAGGTAGTATTAAGGACTTGGCCTTTGTCTCAGCGTAAGCCAACCTGCCGGAGATGCCGAACACGCACAGCTGAAGTCTAGATCCTTACTTCTAGTTGAGGATGACGTTCAACGCTAGCTACAACAATATGTGCGCTAACCTGCTCCAAACTGGCCTATACCCCTTCCTTTAAACCGATCATTTCCTTGTATTTCCCTTCCTTTTTATTTCCCGTTTATTCCCTAATAGTCCCTGCCCATTCCTTATTTTATTTTCCGGCGCCATTTTGTGGCCCAATTTTTTTTCTTTTCATTTGGGTTTTCGTATCAATGATGGCATAGGTCGCGATTAAACCTGATGAGACAGCCTTGTCCAACTTATTATGTAAGTGCATGCGTATGTTCCCATTTCGTGTTAGTTCTAAGGCCATCCCAATGTACTGATGAAAAGGTGTTCATGTCTGTTTTCACTGATTAGTTTAGGTTTGGTTTATGGGGGTTTAACGTCCAAAAGCGACTCGGGCTATGAGGGACGCCGTAGTGGAGGGCTCCGGAAATTTCGACCACCTGGGGTTATTTACCGTGCACTGACGTCGCACAGTGCACGGGACTGTGGAATTTCGCCTCCATCGAAATTCGACCGCCGCGGCTGGGATCGAACCAGCGTCTTTCGGGCCAGCAGCCGAGCGCCATTACCACTCAGCCACCGCGGCAGCTCGTTTGTGTTTTCACTGATCTCAAAGCCATTCTCCGGAAGCTTTGTTTCTTTTTTTTTACGTGTATGTGACCACGTTTTTCATTTTGTATTGTGCTCTACACTTTTGGGTTTGTAACTCTCCTCCTCCCCCCTCTCACTGTAATGCCGAATGGCGCTGCAGGTATCAGATAAATAAATAAATACATAAATAGAAAACGAGTGACAGCCGTAGCGGCCTGTTGTCCTCTTGTATCTTGCTGTGCACGGCGACGAAGCTTTGGTTCGTTGCTTCTAAGGCAGTGTTCTTGAGAAAGGAAAAATGGTAGACTTTGATTGGAATTTAAGGAGCCAGAATAAAATTGGTATTATCAAAATCAATATCAAGAAATTCAAGTAGACTTTTTATTCTGTGCTTAAGTTCACGTGGCTTCTGGCTTGCGTGCCCCTATTTCACATCTGCTCTTCCCACCTAATGCACGAATCAGTATTCAAGCCCAGCAACGATGGTGCCCTCCGGATCATGTTCTTCACCTGTTAGGTGTTGCCATCTACGTACAAGGAAACGAAACAGGATTGTTGTAAATCCTTCCTCCCATATGAAAAAGAACTTTTGCATGCGGTAAACCTGACTGGCTCACTTACTGCCTATTTATTTGCTCTCTAGTTTGTACTTTTCATCATCATGTGGCTTATTTGCGTAGCAGAGGCTGTTATTGATACGAATAAGGCGCATGCATCCTATCCTGTCATGTACCTGCTGTATAAACATTTCAAACAAGCGCTCCCTGGTCGTCGCCATATTGCTAACCGGACTGTTGTGCGCACCTACCTCTGACATGGTGAAAGCGGTAGCATGAACTCCCTGAACCGGCTTGTAACAGCCCAGAGAGAGGGTGTTTCGATACCTTCTCTGTGCATACGATGGAAAGAGGGGAAGAGAGAGCTCTTCAAGCTTTCATTGAAATTTTTATCTCGCATTATTCTCCATCTGCGATGGAAAGGTTGCAATAAAAATTAATACAAATGCCGGAAGAGAGGGCGGAGTAAAAATTCACCGATAAAATTTATTTTAAAATCTGGGAGGGAGGGGGAGTGAAACTTCAACTGGAATCCTCTAATACGGCATCACTATGGGATTTTTTAATTCAGCAACCTGAACCCTCAAGAGTTTTCTTTAAAATTTCTTTAAATGTCGGTTTTCACTGCACATGGACCCTTCAGGCTCCATGTGAAGTCCCCTTCTGCCACCGGCAACGTTTTTAGCAGCGAACATCACTTATCCCAGGAACACTTAGTCCTATGCAATGGCAGCTTCGCATTTCGCTGTGCATGCGAGGGTGGCAACATCGGGAACAAGACATTAGGTAGACTGCTCTGCCATTTTCAGTGAAGCAGGCTTTGTAGAGAAGCTAGCTTTGTATTTTGCAGAGCAGCTGTCTTTATCGTCGCAGAACATTTGCATGAACTATAACAAGACTTCCAACATAACCCTTCTTTCCTCTATTCGTACAAAGTGTGTGACCAATTTATCGTGAAAGCAGCCTCTAATCATAAATGCGTGGTCAACATCATCGGATTTACAGCAGAACAAAGGCCAAATAGCGCGATAAATTTTAGAGACGTCCCAATCCTTGTAAGGACTGGCGCCCATGTCAGCCCTTTGTAAGCATTCGACTGAAGCGCTAATTAATCGAACGTTTAGCTATACATGTGACAGCGAATGTGGAGCCGATGATTGACCATTGCTCTACCAATATGAAAGCCCGGACCGAAATGCAACCACTGTCATTCAGGGGCGCAGCCAGGGGGGTTTCGGTGTCAGAACACCCCCGAAGTTTTCTGAGTGCTGCATCCCGCCTTCCCTCTCCTTTCCGTCCTTTTTTTCGCCCATGCTCATTACACACCGCATCGGTATAATAAAATTTTTAGGCGGCGTATAAATTTCTGGCTACGCCACTGCCGATGTACAATCATCCGTTAGCCAGCGTAAAACTAGCATGCGTCCACTTATTACTTAGTGGGAAATTTACATTCGTTTCACAACTTACAGCCATCATTGACTGTCAACTTTTACCCCTATTTACCCAACATCGCAAACCAGCCATCTCGATGGGCTAGACTATGCGAGTACTGTTTGCCAATTCCGACACGTGATACCTAAATTGTGCGATATCTGTATTATTTCGTCTTTTCACGGGTCACGATTGTGTTGTTTCACGAAATTCAAAGCTGCCACTCCATCCTACACCCAGCCGCCCTCTTTTTCGGGTCCCTTCTGTCGGTATCCACCTGTTTATCATATTAATTACACCACCGGTTTTCTATTTACCGCATTACAAGAACTGAAAGTCGATCAGCGGGAATCTGAAGATTTTTCCCCAGACGCAGTATGAGTCCGTGAGCGCACGAGTTTCGACCAATCGGCATGTGCACTGGAGACGGTCACAAAGACTCCATTCAGCGGTGCTCATTTTGAGAAAACAGAAGTCACAGGTATTTGCACAAGGAGGCGCAGTTTTCTTTAATATCTTCCGTGTCACTTATTTCGTCTAATTCTATCCCAGAGGAAGTGAAACATGAATCTGCCAATTTTTCGTTTCTTCCACCAAAAAGCACTGAGCTGAACAAGCCATTTGATGCGGTTACCGTACCAGATATATAGAATAAGCGAAAATTGAGTACCAGTGGTATGATTTTTTTTTTTTTGCCGGTCGCCAATCAAGTTCGAAGACTAGGTTATAATAGTGACGAAAAAGCGCTGAAAAAGAGGCGGAGCGACAAGAAGGCAACGTAATACAGGCCACTTTAGTCACGTTTTTTTTTTTCGTCAATACGAACCGTAAACTGACTTGTAAAGCTTTCTGTTTTAAAATAAAACAATAGAATGTGAAGTACCGTTTGGAAGTCGGGGATTTAATTTAATCGCAACTTGCTAACACCTCAAAATAAATGCGATTGGGCGGTAACTGAGAGGCAGATGGGAGTGGAGGGGGAGGTATCGAACTCTTACTACACCTTGTAGTATCAATGCAAATAGGCAAGAACTAAAGCTCCACTCGTAAGTAGGGGGGGGGGGGACAGAAAATCATAGCCTGGAAATACAAAAGCTGCCCGTTAAGGCTTCAGGTCATCAGTCATGAGGAACGTATCAGCTTTCGGGGGGCCAGATGCCGGTTCAAGACACCTCTCTCCAGGCGTCCAGCACCAGCCACGTCTTCCGATACCCCCGGCCAGCACCCGCTGGCGTCAGATCGTAATTTGGGCCCGTCCCGCCGCCGCCGCCACCAACATCACTCCTCAGCTTCTTGGCCCCCGTGTTCCTTCACCTGCGAAACGTTGTAATGCAACCGCGTAAAGCACCGCTCATTATGTAGATGCGTCCCCTTTCGCCGATGCATCGGCTCTGATGCGCATATTTTGGCGGTCTCCTATGAGCCTCCAGCACCCCTCTCAACCTCCGAGCCGAGTTTGTACCTCTTCCCTCACCTCCTCCCCTCTGCCACTACCCGCTTGTCCGCCCCCCTCGTTCTCCGCCAGGTTCTGGCGAAGGAACCACTCCAGGCAAGCTGCTCCACGTGCACCCATATACGTTACGACACTGAACGCTTTCCGAGACATTGTCCGCTATCTTTAACCCGCTTCTCTTTCGTTCCTTTCCGACGCGAACAAAGGCTGCTGCCGACGTAACGCTGGTGCCGCCGGCGCTAATTTTTTATTGGACAGGGAGGCTCCTGAGGTGTCCCATGCGCTCCGGCCCGGCCGGAGAGGAAGACCATTGGTCAGTCTGGCGGTCGGTCGCTCCAACTTGATTCGCGGAGGCTGGCGGTCGTGACCAGTGTGTCTCGTAAAGATGTTCACGCATGACATGCACGTGCACCTGTTAGCGGGACAGAGAAGAAAAAACACATAAATACGGATCAGCTCGAGTGCTATGCGACTCCCCCGCGTCGTGCCGTGTGGTGCTTCTGGGAGAAATGAATCGGGGCGTCTTTGTTGTGTGTTCTTAATGTTTGGCTTGTTATCGTTGTTGCTGTCGTCGTTCTCACCTCACCAGTGTAAATCTTTCGCCGTGGAGAGAAGAGCGTCTTGGCGGCTTCCTGCGTTTCTCCTAGGTTGGCCGCAAATCAGCCGAGCAGGGTTTTCAGGAAACATTAACCGGGACAGAAATTTAACGCAATCTGAATATCAATGCGCATGCATGTGATGACCGCCATAATTGATGCAGGGCTTGTGGATTGATTACAAGGATTAGAAAACACTATGTCAGGCCCTGTACTTCGTTGACAGAAGTTAATTTTACGTTTTATTGCTACCGGCATACTTCTCTGCAACCACAAGATAGTCCAGTCGTCCGGTGTCTTCAGCGTTCCGGTCTCACCGTGTTCCCTTCGAGGTCACGTTGAAACGTACAAGTCTTTGTCGCAATTTTTGGCGACTTTGGCTATACGTCACGAGAGTTATCTGTGGTGTGCCACTAGAAGCCGTCTTTCGGCATGTTTTAGAAACAGTAACGGGGTTCGCCTGGCCACTCTCCTCGACGCTGGCGTGGTTGGCGTTCACGTTGTCGTTTTCTCGTTGCCAAGAGGGCACAAGTTCACATCCGCGATTTCCTTTCTCTAGATGTCGGCGAGGGATATTTCATTGTGCACGTTGTTCTGAGTGGACTGGTTCTGTACGCTGGTGGGGACATTTCGAGGTCACTGCTGTGTCGAACAACACTGTGCGCGTATGCGCGCAAAGTGTTATTTATCGCAGGCGAGCGCTACGAAGGCCGATTACAAAGTTCAGGTCGTTGTGATTGGTTGTTTCACAGATTTCTTAATGGTGTGCCGGTACTACCAGCAACAAATGAAACGCGAACAAGAAAATTGAACCACGAACAACAAAATAAGAAGATCCTATCCTAGGGAAGCTCAATACTAGCAAAAAGAAATTTCACTCCGAAGCCGCGAAGAGTGTCCTTTAGAAGTATTGCCAAACTCGTATTTGTTTCCTTTCCAAGAGCTAATAAGTTAGTGCTTTTGTGTTGGCACTTATGTCATTTTGTTAGCGTTTCATTAGTTACTGATAGTACCTTGTATCTGCTTCGAAGCCCGAGGTTGCTTCGCATCTTTGAAATTTGCCGCATGTCCGTCGTTTGAACGAGGTCCGCTTGCTACGCATCATCGACTAACGCTGCTAATACCGACTATAATGCTTGCCATTAAACCCTCAGGACAGTATAGAAACCGCGTTCTTGGGCACCACGCTCTCTCAAGACTGTTACAAAAGCTGTCGGCTGTTCGGCGATACGGCATTTTGTGGAAACACAATAGCTCTATGTCTTCAAGCGCCTGAGTAGCGGCGAAACAAGGAGGCAGGGATAATCGCCTTTTGATGATTCTTCTCATTAGCGGTCCACAACTTAAACCACACACGGCGTTGGGTTTCGAAACCTTTTCGTTTTCTAATGTGAGCTATGCTTGTAGTACTTGCTGGATCACTGTACGGTATGCTGTGAAACAGCAAGCGCTTCTTTTCTTCCAAGTTTCCACTCGAGCAATGATGCAAAACGTCACAGAAAAAGCAAAGCACGCAAACAATCGATATTTATAACTTGTGGTTCAGGTACTAGCAGTTATTCTCCCCTGAACATTTTGTAATAACAATTTGTAGCCCAGACTTTTTTTTCTCTTTGAGACCCGTCAGAAAGAAATATCTGTCAAGGTATACTGTTGAGCTAATTGGTTCATTGTACTTAATGGAATAGGTAAAGAACGCGGCATAAGACATGGACGTGAAGAGGTGACATACGTATATTGGACGGGACCTTTCCCGTACCATTCGCCTCCTGTTCATGTCCTCCACTTAAGTCGCGCTTATATCTTCTTTTTCAAACAAGTGAAAAATTGTAAACACACGTATGCGGCTCAAAATTTGGTAGGGATGGACGCTGGGCTATTTTTAGTTTATCGGTTTCTTCGACTATAAATATTTTGGCTGAGTATCTCGTGGTATGTCGTATGCACTTGGGGACTCCATCTCTTCTAAGAACGGCGAAGAGAGCAGAAAAATGGCACCGGACAAGAAAGAAAGGAAAAAAATATTAGGTGGCGAAAATATTTGAAGCAATTATTATGTGCGCGTTAAACATTGTCCATTAATTTATTGACTCTATCGTAAGTTATGTTGCATCGTAAGGCAGCACTGGAAGGACTGTGTGCTGGTGTTTCTTCGGTGTCATTTATGTCATGTGTGGTCTGTGGCGATGCGCTTTTCGCAGTGAGCAAAGCATACTGGCGTTTAATTCGTTTCATGAGAAGCCTGAAATTAATAAATGAGTCGTTTCGAGATAATTCTGCCCTGTACTGAACTTAACCGTAACTCTCATTTAGGGAACTAATTTCAATGAACAGTATTGGTATATAGTTATGAGGAGTTTGCTAATGCATAAGCGTTAATAAAATCATTAGGCTTTTTGAATCTTGAAAAAATATTTGCGCATAGCGCGCGCAGCAATAAGGTCACGACATTTCAGAGAGCGCTGTAGTATCGCTGAAGGGAGAGCTTTCAGCAATTTTAGAAGCATCTTATAGAGCGTGGCTGAATCATGAGTTCTTCCTCAACTTAAGCGATGCAGTGATAAGACTGCTATTCCAGTAGCTTGAAAAGACACCACACATTTCTCAACCAAGGTGACAAAAGTCATGTGATTGCACATCTTGGGGCTGCCAGCAAGCTGATGATCCTTGTACCAGCTGACATCTGGTAGGAGCTGGTACTTGACATCTTAGCATACCATGTATGAGCTGAATAATGTTACTCAAACATAGTAAAAAAAAAAATTGAAGGCGAAGGCAACGTGATCATATGTTGAGTAAAGGCATGTGTGACGTATTCATATCTTATTGCGTTTTACATTACAAACAAATTGCGTTGTTATGTGTTTATTGCGACGACCTCCTTAATAAATAAATAACGAACGGTCCATGCGAACGCGAAAAAACTGTTCATTCAATAACAGTTTCAACCTGTTTCTATAATTGGTTAAAATAACTTCTAATATATTTCGATAAAAGTTTTAATCGCATGCATTGGGTGTTCATTGAGTGCATGTAAGCACTATCCGTTTATGCGGACTTGGAGAGTTCAACATCGATAAAGCGAAAACCAACCGACGCACGCTCAGCAGACGCGCCATAGTGCCCCGTTAGTGCGGCCCGTTTCCGACAGATGCCGCTACGCACCCGGGAACTGGCGCAGAATCGCCGTTCCATTTGCTCCCTCTCGAAGGGCTTCGAGCGGCAGCGTTTTGTTGCGTTCAAGGCTTCGACATTCTTACTTTTTGAGGCAAGCACTTGTCGATGCTGCGTAAAGTTCAAATCCCAACGGTTTCCGTGATGACAGATGTGTCGCGTAGAAGCGTCAAACCGGAAGACAGAATGCACGACATATGGGCGAAATTGTTCCAAATCACGGCGTCATTTGACAGCTTCCTAGGGTTTGCTCAGCTTTTCAATTTCCACATCTTGAGGCGGAAAGGATGCGCAACCTTCAGAAATGGCATACGATATACAGTGCGTCCGTCTCATTAGCGGAAATTTTGTGTGGATAGAACTCGCGATTTTTTTCTCTTCATCTTCTTTATTTTATTTGAACGAAACTGCCGCGAGATTGTCTGTTGCTACCCGCTTGATTTGTGTATGTATACGTGTCACTCTTGCCCCAGCCAAGATGCATCGAATGTGCAGGCGCTCTGTAATTTTTCTCCGTAGGCATCTGCCTGGTTCGGATAGTTGGTACATACTATACCACAATGAACAATTCGATGACATTAGACCAGGCCATCTAAAACCAGTGGCTTCCGTTACTGTAACCGCTCTTGCTAACGTACGCGATTGTATCCTTCGCGACGAGTTCCAGATTAACTCAATACTACTATTGCATATGCCTTACACAAATTAGGAATGGAATAATATTTAATATCTAACTTCTAATGTTCATTTTGAGCAACTTTTCGAAAATTATTTAACGCGTACGTAATATGCAAGCGACTAATGCATTTTATAGGTTCCTTAATAGCAACCGCAGGAGTTTAGTTTTCAATTCATATAGCGCTAATAGACATTAAGAATGCACTTGTTCATACAATTAAGCAAAAATTCCACACCCCTGAAACATTCCTTTATATCATAAAGGCTTTTTAATATTTAAAAAGTGCAATAGTACTCAGTTAAATTAGTTTTGCCGTAGTTCATTACATGCTGACAATTTCATTGATGTCTATGTTAGACATCGAAAACAGTGCGTAATGCCAGCGGCTAATGCTTCTGATTTTAAGGCAGCAACAATGGGAGCCTCTCAAATCTCATTTATTGCGCCTTAATTCGCTTTGTACTTTACATTATAACACTTGCAACATTCCTGAAACTGAAGGAATAATGTGGCTCAGATGGTACCAAAGATTCTTAAGGGGCATGTCTTTATAACTCATCTTAACATTGATGCAGTTATTTGGCTAGAAGTGATTTTGTGCTTGGTTGCAAAGATGATCTTGATGTAGCTGCTAAAACGAAGTATTATATCACATTCAGAGCTGGCAAGTCTTCAATTATCAATAATTTTGACTTGAATTTCATTAAAATCATCATCGAGCAAGCCGATCTGCAAAATTGTGTTTATTTGAAGTGATGTTTAACATCAAACGTGCATTATAAATGTCTAAATCGAAATCGTAACGAGCGATTGGCACCTGATACTCCATACAATGCGGTCTAGTTCGCATCCTGCTGTTCCTGAGCTAAGCTTACAGTATTCGTTGATATGAGGTGAACTACCGTCTCAAATGAGTAGTTCAAATTCATTGCAGAAGCAGTCTATCTGGTCCTTTCATTCTTCAGAATACCGTAAAACTACATGTCTGCATAGGCAGAAATACAAGTTGCTTGTATATGGACCACCATTGCCATTCCAAACACGCGTCATACATTTACGTGCTAAATAGAAAAGCATCGACCGGAATTTGAAGTTTATGTTTGACGAACACAAACTGTCAATTTGCAACATACAGCGCACATAAACACATAACATACTGAGGGCGTCGTATCTAAGATAACTACAACCTAAACTCTTAAATAATGACAATATCGTAGACGCGGTTGACCAATGCTCCTCATGCAGTTCTGTTTTAAGTGTAGATTTTCGAGCATTTAGGCTTTCCTTTAATTATGGACATGGCTTGTTAATTAATTGGTTTTTTGGGGGAAAGGAAATGGTGCAGTATCTGTCTCATATATCGTTGGACACCTGAACCGCGCCGTAAGGGAAGGGATAAAGGAGGGAGTAAAAGAAGAGGGGGAGAAAGAGGTGCCGTAGTGGAGGGCTCCGGAATAATTTCGACCACCTGGGGATCTTTAACGTGCACTGACATCGCACAGCACACGGGCGCCTTAGCGTTTTTCCTCCATAAAAACGCAGCCGCCGCGGTCGGGTTCGAACCCGGGAACTCCGGATCAGTAGTCGAGCGCCCTAACCACTGAGCCACCGCGGCGGGGCATCTTGTTAATTCTCCTGATCTTGTTTTCCTCTTGCAAATTTGGTATTCCTTCGGTGGTTATGATCACATACAGTGCAACATGCGGTGCTTTAACTTTTACCTTCGTGTTTATTTTGCGTTTTTATTTCAATATTCGTAATAATCTTGTCAGTGGTTGTTGAGAAAAACTTCTTCCGATCTGATCGGTGTTCGTTAGAGGCCTGTTGTCCTGCAGCACGGAATTTTGAGGGAATCGGAGCTTGCCAGGCACTCTTAGTGCCTTTTCTGCCTTGTCCTTTACTTATTTTTTTTTTGCAAAAAGGAGAAATTAGTAAATTAACGTAAAAAAGACAGAAGCGCTGATAAGGGCGTATAAAGCCGAGGCTCGCTCTATGCCAGTTTTTTCCTACGTCCGGTCGCCGCACTGGTTCGTTACGAAGACCCAGAGGCAACTTACTTGAAAAGCCGTCGTTTACAGCTCTCTCTCTCTCTAAAAAAAAAAAATTCATTGTACATTCCATAATCTGTGTATAAAGTGTCTGTGCATCTTCTAAAGAAACTTCTGCAAGGGTTCCTCAGGCAGGGTATCCAGCCGCCAGAGAGCTGTACATGTCTTTCTTGCAAAATACTAAAAACCGGCACCACATAACCGAACTTCACACAAGGACAAGGAACGCCGCTTACGTCACCGAATGTCAAGGCCATTCGGTCCAGCTATATATGCTTCCGCATTGTACTAGGAATAGAGAAAGAGACTTCTTGTCTCGTCTTGCGCTCTCACGATTTCGGGGTCACTTTCGGCGCAGTGCCTAGATGCGGGTCCCCTATCCAAAGCTGCAGTGTGCAACACACGCACGCACAGAGAACAGTATGGCGCAGTAAAAGGAGGAGAAGGAGGGGAAAAAAGCGAGAGAAATACCGCTGCAGCAGTCGGTGAATATCTGATGAGGTCGCGTCGGGCGGCTGCATTACGAGCCTGCGGCGCCCATGCATCGCTCGCGCAAGTCTCGTCGACTATCGGGTGTAAGCGAGTGGCGCGATCCCGGGAATACTGATGAGCCCTTCGCGGTGTTCATTCAGCTTCGGTCGCACACTGGGCAGCCCCTTCTATTCGAGTTTTAAGGTGTACACTCCACTTCCTATGCCCGTGCGCCCAGAAGAGACAGCTACCACTCCGCGTTATAAACAGTTACAAATTCTAAAATTCTTACTTTCGGAATTACGCTAACGCGCAAATCGACCGCGTAGTTTCCTGCTACAGAGAACTGACGACACAGGAGCCGGATTCGGTGGTGTAACTTACGTGAACCAGTGGACAGATGACGGTTCACACCGTGCGTGGTGTCGGCAGTGAAGGCCGGCAGGATGCATGTAGATCTAAGCCTTTCCTTTGCTGTTAGCGTCTGCGATGCCTGTAGTCTATCTGTATACTCGCGGTCAAGTTTCTTTCAGCCTACTGAACAGGGAAATTAACGGCTCTTTCCTGATCTGATCAAAGTTCACTTTATCCCCTACAAAAAATTCTTTAGTCAGTCTATAGACTGCCCATAGACTTTTGTCAATAACGTCTATAAACTTTTTATACGGAAATCCTATAGACTAGCATATAAACAATACAAATCCTGTTAGCATATAAACAATACAAATCCTGGGGACAGTCTATCGAAAATTATAGAGTTATTACCATGCACCTTTGGTACACTTTTTCAGTACAAAATTTATAGACAATGAATATACAGAATAAAAAATTCTATGGGAAGTCTTTAGAAGGTCAATAGACGATTTTTTATAAAGGCTGTCATCATGCGAGGCTTATATGGCTGCCGTGTCATCAGGACAGCATTAATTGGAGAGGCCTTTGCCCTCCAGTGGGCGTAGACAGGCTGATGATGGTGCTGATCGTGAACAGCTGATAGGAGGGGAAAAGGGGGGGGGGGGGGGGTTAGTCTGAGCATGCATGGCCACGTAGCATGACGTCGGACAAGTAGACAAATATTATAGCGTGAGATGTTGCCTATTACTGACTATAAACCTTTTGCATTTGCTGAAAAGCACGCAAAAAGGCGAGAAAAAAAAAAACAGGGTCCCTGCCTTGCCGTGCGGGCGCACATTCTGGGTCGGTAAGTGTACGACAGTCAAATCGGGTAACGTGGGCCATCGATTTGCGTATGAGTATCAAAGTAACGACTTCTTCAGATCGGCAGTATACGGGTTGCTGTAAATAATGAAGGTTATTTAATCTTGTGTAATTTACACTATGGAGATTTTTATTACGATCAGATGCTCCTTTTTTATGCGCACAAATGCATATGCGATGCAGTCACAGGCCCATATACACTCCGAAGACGAATATTCCTATATAGGAGTAAAAAGGGAGAAAGCCGCCCTCCAGAGCACTCTCTTTCAAGAAAGGAAGTGCTCTAAGGACAGCTTAATGCCTTTTTACTCTTCTCTGTTTAGAGTGTACGCACACAGAGAACGTTTACGCTTCCTCATATCCGCGATTTGACAGCCGATTCTTCCATATTTCTATGCTGATCGCGAACTTCGTTTCGAGTGCAGCATTGTTTCTGATTTCCTGTGAAAACTGCCCAAAGTACGCGGTTAATGAAAGAAGAGTGGCAGTGTGACAGACAATATAATGACTAAATAATCGCAGAACGTTGTCGCATCAGAGAGTGTACAGTGTATACATTCCTATTAGTAAAGCGCAAATGATGTAGCGCAGTACTGCAATGACCACCGTGTGTTTGACCTTCGTTTGTGAAAAAGTTCTCAAGCGCCTATTTTGCTTATTCCCGTAAACATTAGTTATAGAGCAATGTAAACTCGCTCAAACTTTACTGCCGTGCGGTCTTCCTTTCTCCCTCTTCTTTTTTCACTACTCATTTTTCTCAGAGCATCGGGAGCACTCTCTCCGTCACAAACGGTGAAATGTTGCATTTAGGGAAGAAGCCCTTCGCGCGATGTGCTCGACAGTGTAGACAAAACGACGCGAAGCCGTGCGCAGATCCTATACCTTGATCGATCACTTATCGCGGTCTCTTCTTTATCTAGTCGCGGCATGCTGCGCGTATGTTGGTTATTATTATTTTTAAAAGAAGTGATGACGGTGCGCCTTCATACAATACGATAAACATAAAGGGTGGTGAAGAGGATAGCGGTCATGATGCTCTGGCTTATAGTATAAGTGGGCGAAAGCGGATAGACGCGGGTCTTCAACGTTTGCACGAAACAGTTAGGCGAAGTTCCCCGTGCGAACTTCACCGCGTACAAGGGCGTCACTGAGCCACGCGCCGAAGAAGGGGGAAGTGCAAGGCCTCCGAGACACGAACCGAAATCCTGAGAAAGTTTCGGGCTTTCCTGTACGACTAGGCAGTGCGGAGATTAAGCTCCTTCCTACGTAGCTGGTATCGGCATCTCATTTTTTTTTTTCCTCTACACATATAAACCTTATAAGGACGCTTAGCTTCAGCGGATATGTTGTGGTACGTGTCGCCAGAGGCTGCCAGTTTTATATCCCTGGTTTTCCTCCTCGTCGAATGCTGTATCACTCAATGGTATGACACGACACACGCGAGCCCACAGTCATCTCGCAAATATTGTCGGGGCTCCCTTAATAGTAATAATACGCGTGGTTAACTGAACTGCAGACGGTCTGTTGCTTTGTCACCGATTAAGCTTAACAAAGAGCGGAAGCGCCTTTGTAGCTGTTTTGCCAGCGCTCCGTCTTGACGCTAAATGGTGCGCGCACCAGGCACGTCATAAGGTACAGCAAGACCAATCCGCATTGCGTAGCAAATGTTGTGGCCCAGATCATCAATCAAGGCCGCATTCATAGTGATTCACCAAATGAAACGATTCAAAGCGACCCTTATTATGCAGTGATCAACAAGAATTCCATTAAGCTGCATGCTCCATGAGGGCTTGTCGTATCGTTATTGCCTTTAAATTTTGCTGGAGACGCATAAATATGTAGAAATGTAAAAATTTGACTCTGAACATTAACGCCTGTTCTTTCTCGAAGGATCCGTACGTAGCACATCGTGCCCGCGATATGCCCAAAATTCGCTAGTCATAATGGCGGGTATAGCACTGAAACGACGTCCTGCAGTATTAAAGGCACGCGTTTGTTTTATTTTAGTTGATGTTGAGATTGAAGTTCTGCGCTTTGCAGTGCGGCGTTCCACGGGAATAGTGGATTGCCGTATCATATCGTGGAAACAGCATAGTAATGCATAAACACGAAGAAGTCCTTGCCTGTTATTAATCACTTAGAAACCTCGCAGAGCATATGGCTTTGCATAGGCGCAGCATTTGAGCATCGCTGGCAAGTTCTGCGATCTTGAGCATATCGAGCAACTCGATCAGGCATCTATGGAGCCTAAGCGCTGCCGCCACTATGTGGTCGTGATCACGAGTCTTCTGAATGTACCAGCACGGCTAATAGGCATCAGCTGGTACTCCAGAAGGCTGTACAATCACGTCCCGGTGCAATTCACTATTCATCACAATGCAATAAAATTGACTGGAGTTATCAGTTGATGCTTTTCAGATAAGCTTTTAAAGCCGTATACACAAGTGACTCAACAAGCTGAGCAGTTTGTCAAAAAGAATCGTAATTTCTATTTTCTTATCTGCTTTTGGCCGGCTGCAATTTCTGCACTGTTTGGCCTGCGAATTATCAGCGAGTACATCCAGTACCCGATGTCGACCGGATGGGACAAATAAGTTTGAGCTTTTCTGTGTTCGAGATGGGCCTTCACTCGACTTCACCGTGTAGTCATTTACATTGCTTGGAAATGTCGCAACTGGTATGTTATGTCCAGGTGCAGAGTATAACACGAAACTATATCATCGTTATCATCACTGATCAGGCTACATACGTTGCAGAAGGCATATGCCATTCTGGTTTAAAATGGCTTGCCATATCCCAAGCACCTTATCCCTTATACCTTTCCTTATACCAAAGGTATAAGGAAAATTACGGGCGTAATTCTTAAAGCGTGTCTTACTCAAGCGAGCTGGTTCATTACGGCGACCAATCACACAGCCGTCTTAATAAAGTTTTTGCGAATACGGTCAGAAGGCCTGCGTGTGGCACACTATGTTAAACCCGAAAATAATCTCTCATTTTTAAAGCGATAACTGAATCAGATAAATTAATCGTGGTTACGCATTCGTCGTTGTAATAGTGCACATAGTAGTGTTATAATTTCTTGTCATATCCTGTAGTAACTGAACCCCTAATGACATTACTGCTCTGTAATCACGAATCTCATCGGTGGCCAGCCGAGCAATGTTTGTATGCCTTTGATTGCGTGTTGTGCAGTTTTCGAAGTAGTCCTTATCAGAAAAAAAGAAGGAGGTAGAGGGCTTTAAAGCTATCGCTCTCACTTAAGCTTCTCAAAAACAATGTGAAAGTAAGAACTCTGTGCTCTCTCCGTCTGCGCGCGTTTCTGTTGCGTGTCGACACATTGGGGCGACTTCTATAGAACGGGCGTGGCAGTTCAGACTGGGAACCCTACCGTCCCCGCCAGTCCATAGCAGAGCACGCAAGCATTACCTGCATTCGCGTTCTTCATAATAAGGGCGGGCTCGAAATTGGGCAAACACGCTCTCGATATATATACCGTATCGAGCAGCGCATATACGCCTGCATGTACGTAAGGCGCGGTGTGACATCAAGTCACACGCACGACAGCCCCTTTCTCCTCTCTGAAGACAGTGGTATAGCTGTCGGCACATAGCCTGCTTGTGCGTACACAAAGCGCTCTTTTCGAAGGGACAGTCGCGAGCGCCCGGCGTTGGCGGAGAAACTTTCTGGCCGCACGCCACGCGGACTGGCGACTTCGAAAGCGTTATCAATAACGCATGACTCTCCGTGTTGCACGTGTGTGTGCCCTACGCAACGCCAGAGTTTTCGAAGCATTTGCTTAGTTTTTGTTCTTTTTTTTATTCTTTCGTGCTAAAGGGACAGAAATGTGGACGGGTGGCGGTATACGTCGCACGTATATATATGCCCGGGCCACGTGTATACACCGGGCACGCACCTCACAAGGGATTTCTTCGTGCGTGAATGTGCTCGAAATGTTGGGTTTCGGCTTATTGAATAAACTTCGCGTCCGGAAGACAGAGGAGCTCGCGGTTTCAGACCGGAGGCTATGTGATCGATATCGGAGGCGCTCGTGATTGAAATGGCGAACCACTGCATGGGACACGGCCGACGAAGCGACGGCACGGGACAGGTATTCGTGCACCGTGCATGACGCGAGAAGTTGGGGAGGAAAAAAAAAAAATCTATTGGTCCTTGTTTGCACATCGGAAATTCGTTCGTGATTAGAGCTTGCACGCGGCTCAGTATATGTGTGTATGGATAAAATCGATTCACGTACAGGCCTTGCGTCTGCGGGAACTGCCACCTTGCAAAGGTGCTTCGCCCTGTGCGTGCCAGCGCTCGCTGCAACCATGCGAGAGGTGCCGCATGTGTGGATGGTAGTCGAGTTTTCTTGTGTCGAGTAAAATCTCTACAGTACATGTGCACTTTCGATATCAGTATGTCAGCATATTAGTTTGTCTTCGTTTCATATATAGCAAAGGCCGGTGTTCAAAAAGCATTGATTAACGATATAGACGCCTAGAGTCGGAGCCGCCGCGGTAGTTGAGTGGTTATGGCGCTCAGCTGCTGGCCCGATTGACGCGGGTTCGATCCCGGCCGCGGCTGTCGAATTTCGATGGAGGCGAAATTCTAGAGGCCCGTGTGCTGTACGATGTCAGTGCACGTTAAAGAGCCCCATGTGGTCTAAATTTCTGGAGCCCTTCACTACGGCGTCCCTCATAGCCTGAGTCGATCGCTTTGGGACGTTAAACACCCATAAACCAAAAACCAAACCTAGTAGCCGGTTCGTGGACAGAGTGCGAAAGGTATTTAGCCAGTGCGCACCAAATTCTAGCGCGAATGTCGAACACGGCAAGTCATGTGTATATGTCGTATTTAGAGGGTGAACCACTCACGCCGCATCAGAGATGCTTCGATGTAGTGGCTGCAACAGCCACAAAATACTGGAGATATCTGACGTGTTGTTTGTGAATCTCTTCGCATATCGCAGATACGAAAGTCAAACGCAAGATTCGCTCGACAGCGTCAAGTAACGGTAGAGGCAGGCGCCGGTTCAGCACACAAAACTCTAAATGAGAGGAAGTAGAGTGGCAAAAAAAAAAATGTAATTGGCTCACCATTTCATAGCTTGCGAATTCTCCTATGTACATTCTGGAGCTGCACCACATCGCATAAGTACCACGTACAGAAATTCGCGGCGATCCTTGACGTACTACACCATATCACATATGCGCGTATCTCCAAGTTCACGTCCGTGCACACCTATAGTGCGTACAAATAATCCAGGGCCGGCCTGACGACATAAAAGCAGGACTCTTCGATACCGCTGATACGGTGGCACTTCGCGAAGGCCTGCAGGACCTTGCCGCACGCTGAAAGCACGCACACACACCGCACCAAACTCTTCTTCGACCTTCACCTCACTGCACCACGTACAAGCCGCGTTGGTCTCGGCGACACCGCGTCTTGTCCGAAGCACCCGCGCAGCCTCAAGAGCAGGACCTTGCGTTGGATCTGCTGCGGACTGTTCCGCACACGGCCGTGGACAGGAATGTGCTCAGGGGCACATGTCTGCCAGCGTGTGCGCAGGACAGTAGCACGGTACGGTGCGCTGCTGTACGGAGGGGGGGTCTGCGGATCCAGGAATCGCCGCGTGCATGCGGAGTTCTCTCCGTTCGCTGCTACTAACGTGGTGACTCCTATTTGCACTGATCGGAATCCAAAAACGCGCTGCCCACTGCGAGCGGGACCAGAGGAGTGTCGGAAACCGGAGGAGACGGACATTAATAAAACATTTCCGACGGGCCTAAACAGCCAAGGATAATGCGTGCCGCTGATCTGCTGTTCACAAGCTGCGAGCCACTGCTGCTGCTGTGCGGTATAGTAGTACAGCGCGCTGTATACGTGAATGTGTATGTGTTCCTGTTAGCGGCTTGTACGTCCTCGCGTACGTAAGTTTATTTCTCCTACTTTTTGTTGTTAATATGAACGGCTCTGGAAGTTTCTCTGGCGCAGGCCAAAGTGCTGCGCATTTTTTCCACCGTTGCCGGGCATCAGGGTCTTCAGTATAATAACTGCTTCTGCCAGGTGAAGGTCGGCAACAGACTCGACTGTCTGCATCAGGAGTAAGCTTCAGTTTCGGGGCCAAATTGAAGAATTGATCACTTCACCCGTATACCTTGAGTTTCGGGGGAGAAAGTACAGGCAAGGTCGAGAAATGTGGCACACAGCATTAAACCTGCTTATTAAAAACTAACCCGCATTAAAGACAAGAAAATCTTAAAGCGAGGTCGTTCCGTGAGGTTTCTTCACCGATTCCGTTCATCCGGAGCATATTGTTGGGCTTCTAGGGAAATTTTCGCTGGTAGCCTTACATGGAAACCACGGAAAAAATTCAACTAAATCTAACGTACCACTACTGTAAGCAGTATACTCACCACAGCACGACAAAAAGTTCAGTACCATGAGCTCAAGGACGCATGGAAGGGTGACAACCACGCATATGTTCTCAACCACAGATGAGGTTATTGTGCACTTGGTAATGTGCAGAAGCCGTAGAAGGCGGCAACAGAGTATTTCTTCAGGACCTGACTCTCGGCGATGTGAGCGAGAACAGGTGACACTGATGTGTTTCGTCTCTAGTAAAAGTTTTCACGAGAGCGGCATCTTCACTTTGAGGGCTCGGATGTGAGGTAGTGACACGAAGGTGCAAGTCAGCACACAGTGCGAGTCAGATTAAACGCGGCAAAACGCCTGAAACGCGAACAGCAAAAATCTTACTTGAGAGAGGCTGAATACAAGCGGTTCAATTTCACTTCGAAGGCGCGATTACCATTCTTTGGAAGTGTTAACGAAACCGTTCTGATCAGCAGAGAATATATTTTTGTGTTTTTGTATCGCGTTTCAGCTGCCTTGCCCACGTTGCGTTTAACGCTGCTGGTGCACAACATCACTTGCTCGTTAACGCAGGTTCTACTGGCGGCGAGTTACTGCAGACGATGATGATGATGGTGAATGACTGACAGTTGGCGGAAGTAAGCCTCCTCTGCTAGGCCAGACACACATAAGGAATGTGATCTCACCAACATCACCGTAGAGAGGACTGATTTCTTGAAATGCGGTAGAAGACAAAAAAAGAAGGTGTCAGGTAGCTGACACTGTCTGACACAGATGACGGAGATGCTCCTCTGGATAGTGGCCGTTTTACAGCCCGCGCCACCAAGCCCGCTAGTTGCGACAAGTTCCACCAGCAGCTCTTGCTCGATGATGCGATGTCACGAGGTTCGCTTGTAGCGCGAACCAATTACTCACGTCGGTATTGCAACGAAACGAACGCGCGCGTTCTCCATGTCCTCGAACAATGGCAACTGCTTTGTGCACCAAAGAATGGTATACACAACTGAGAAAAGCGATCGTGCGATCCGTCCTTGGCAGAAACCTTACAAGAAACTAATGGGAGTTGATGCATCAAAAAATGTCACGAAAAAGACACATCATAGTATGTCGGGCCGCCAAGAAACCGAAGCGCACTAAGACGCATCAGGGGACCCGCACTGCGTAACAAAGCTTTATTGACTGCTCCACGAGCAAGACGAAGTGAGACAGCCAAGCGTTTGGAACAAACTTTAATCGCTGCGAGCAGGGACGATTTTATTGAACCCAGTAGCACTCCGCCGAAGAATAAGGCGCCTGCACCGCCGTGGTCGCATCGCGACGGCGGACTGCGCGCCTGCCGGCTGCGCTGTTGAGCGGGACGGCCACGCGCCGGCGCCACCGCCGCGCAGGCGTCCCGCCCGCGGGGCCGCTGCGCGCGTGCGCAGTCCGGCCCCCGCAGAGGCGGCCCCGTGAGAGGTCCCCTCCCGCGGCCCCTCCCGCGCGGTGCGGGCGCCCCTCGGGCCGCATAGCGAAGCCAGTGCTCGGCGGAGTCAGATGTGCGCGGCGCCCGTGCGGAGGGCGGCATGGCAGCGTCGAACCCGTACATCGGCACGTCGGCAGTGTCCAGCCTGACGTCGGTGCACCTGCCGCCGAGCCAGGCCATGCAGGTGGCCGCCTCGCAGCCGACGGCGGGCTACGGCCGCGAGCCTCCCGAGATGAAGTACATGCCACCGCAGCCGCACCACCAGGGCGGGCCCAACGGCCTGTCCAGCCACCACCACCACCAGTGGGTGTCGCTGCAGACGGACGCCTCCATGTGGTCCATGGCGCCGGGCAGCATGGCGGACATCAAGCCCGCGCAGGGCGAGCTCAGCCACCACCACCTGAGCGCCGGCGGCCACCATCGGGCCGCGGCGGCGCAACACATGGGCTCGTGGCACCCCGCCGTGTCGCCGCACATGGGCGCCATGGGCGGCATGCACCCGCAGCACCACCAGCACCACCACCACCCGTACGGCGGAATGAACGGCATGCTTGGCGGCGCGGCCCACCCGGCCATGCGAGAGGTCCCTCACGCCGACCAGGTGCCCCCCCACCCGCACATGCACGGGCAGCACGACCCGCGCGCGCTGGACCACCACCACCGGCACCCCAGCGAAAGCGGAGAGGAGGAGGCGCCTAGTTCGGACGATCTGGAACAGTTCGCCAAGCAGTTCAAGCAGCGCCGTATCAAGCTCGGCTTCACGCAGGCCGACGTCGGTCTGGCCCTGGGCACCCTGTACGGGAACGTCTTCAGCCAGACGACCATCTGCCGCTTCGAGGCGCTTCAGCTCAGCTTCAAGAACATGTGCAAGCTCAAGCCTCTGCTGGCCAAGTGGCTCGAGGAGGCCGACTCGACCACCGGCTCGCCCACGTCCATCGACAAGATCGCCGCCCAGGGACGCAAGCGCAAGAAGCGCACCAGCATCGAGGTGTCGGTGAAGGGCGCCCTCGAGTCTCACTTCCACAAGCAGCCCAAGCCGTCCGCCCAGGAGATCGCCTCCCTGGCCGACAGCCTGCAGTTGGAGAAGGAAGTGGTCCGCGTCTGGTTCTGCAACCGGCGGCAGAAGGAGAAGCGGATGACGCCGCCCATCAACCAGCCGCAGGCTGGGGCACCCGGCGGACCCCCGACGCCGGACATGATGATGTGCCACGGTGGCTCTCCTGGTGACATGCACCACCACTCGCCGCCGGCAATGCACATGCAGTCGCCGCCGCCCCCCGCCGCCGCCGCCCCACGCGGCCGCGCTCCACCCGGGCCAGTCGCTGGCGGCCCACTGACCCACGCTGTACCCCTGCCTATTCAGCTGCGACGACACCTAGCCGTCGCCGGTCTGCAGGCCAGGGGTGCGCGTCAACGCCCGCCGCGTACAAAAAGTGCAATCCTCCTCCGTCGTGCTGTGCTGGTGGGGGTCGTGCACGCCGCTGTGTTTCCCGGACGGGGACGCCGCTTGTACATAGCACGGCGCGAAGGACGGCCCCGGACCGATGCGCACATGCCTCCGTGTGGTGGTGTGCGTGGTTTACGATGCGTGCTCGGCGGCTGCCCTCCCACCATGTGAGCGAACCATGATCCTTTTCCGAAACGCTGTACACGCGCAACAGCTGCTGGTGAAGAAAGGTGCCAACCAACGACTCTGCCGACGACCAAGTCGGCGCTTCGTCCGCTGCGAAGCGACGACAGCCTCCTATATACACACGCGCACACACACACATACAGAAACACGGTTCGCGTTCTCACATGTTGCGCGCTCCCCCCGACACCCACACTGAGACGGAGACAGGCATGCCCAACTAGTCCAGGTAGGCAGACATCACTTCCTCTCGCTCATTATTCCGTCGTTTTTCGCCGAGGGCGTTTTTCCCGCTGTCACCCTGACAGTTCTCCTCCCGAAGTGTAATCTGGTCGTTGCGGTGACCGAGCAGATTTGCTTTCCTTCCTCGACGTATACGTTCCTGTCTGGCGCGTTGATCATTTGTTATCTTTTTGTAACTGTGGCGGCGAAACCTCTCGTGAGAGTCTGTCGTCCTAGTTTTGCGGACATTTTTTTACGGGTTGTCCTGTCTGAAGGATGCCTCTCAGTTCCCAGTTTCTCGCAAGCGCGCTGTACGCAAATAAATGTGGACCGGTGCCTCATAATTCATTGCAGGGTCGTGTAGAAGTCTATACCACCCGATTTAATTAAATAAGGGATTTAAAATTTCAAAGCAACGAGCAAGAAAAAAAAATGAAGGTCGCGAGATTGCGGGCAGTAAAGGACTTGACGCTAAATAGCATATAGGCGTAGAATCAAGCGCATATTACAGGCGTTTGCAGTGGGGACGGCATGGGTCATAAAATTATCGCTGCCTTCGGAGGGAACCGTCACCGGTCCGCGCTTAAGCCCAGTGATCGCTGTGAGCCACTGTGGGACCCGGAGATGTCTGGAAAAGGCTCTGCGGAGATGGGACAGCCCATTCGTTCCATTGCCTGTGCCTCGGGGCAGCGTCCGTGCGGGCGGGCGGTCCACCGGTCGTCCCACACAGAATAAGGGGCGACCGTTTTGTCTTTCACAAGCGAGACGTTATATACCTCAGAAACCACTACGCCTGCTGCTCCCGTCAATGTGTAACTCCATATCTTTTTTTTTTTTTACCCTATTTTCTCTCAATCTTCCTGAGCATTCCGTTTCTGTGTTCCGAGTGCATGTGTGCGTGTGTACGATTGTCTCGCTTCTCTTTTATTTTTTATTCAGTTGCGAGTGTATTCCAGCTAGCTTGCATTTGCCCTGACTAGTTGAAAATCCATTAGCGCGCGATCGACGCTCAACAGCATTCACTCACTTTTGCGCTGATCTCTCAGCGTGGACAATTGAGAGCGTATAGTGAAATGTGAATTCCATCGGTGACAGCTGCGCTTTCTTTTTTTTTTTTTTGCTGTTGCGTCGTTCGTGTGTTTACGAGTCGCGCGCTCCAATGCAGCGCAGACTTCATAGCATGTCAAGGCGGCGGGAGCGAGAGTTATACATTATAGATGACATGACTTTAGGCAGCGGGAATCTGACCTGAAGTGTTATTAAGAAGACTCGGCAATACAAACGCAATGGCTGCATTGTACCGGGTATAGAAGTGCTTGCAAATGAGAGCTATAACTTCTATTTTGCCGTGGGGCTTTGTTAACGCAGGAGGAGCTAGCTACAATAGAAAATTAATTGGCGATCATTTGGGTGGCGCCCTTTGTACGAAAAACCGGTAGCGCGCATTTGCCGTCGCTGTTGTGCTATTTAGCATCCGCATGCTGCGACAAGACGAACGTTAAATGCTTCGTATCGGGAAAAAAAGACGAAGATAAATAGCCGACCTTTCACGTTTTATTTCCCGCACTCCAACTCTATTGTCAAAGCTTTACGATACGCGACACGAGCCACTTTCGCTTAATGTATACGTGTTTACGTTCGCTTGGGCTCATGTTGTTTCTTAGGCTTCTCTGTGCCGCTTGCCCCAGTTTTGTCGAACGGTTGTCTTCGAGGCGCATTCGCTTTTAAACTCGTTTTTTTCTCTTGTTTTCAATCTGCTTTGGGTGCGAATCGGGATGTTTATACAAAAAAGTAAGACTTGCAGAATGTTTCAGGAGGGGGGGGGGGGGGGGGGAAACTGGTGAAGGAAGAGAGTTCGGGAGTACCGAAATACTGACGAGGTGGTGGTTGCGAGTGCGCCGACAAGTGGCGATGTTGCGTTAATCAGGAAAAAAAAATGAACAAAAATTCGTGAGATGCGAGGGTGCCGCTTTAAAATGTCACCACGCGGGTCACAGGCCTTGCGCGCCGATTGCCATAATTACCGCCGCCGGCGCGTTTCGATATGGGCGCGCTCTTATGCGCTCTGGCACCAAAATGAAGCGTGCGTGATTTATGGCCTCTCAGTTTGGCTGCCGCTGCTCTTGCGAGCGTTCCGAGGATGCGAAAGTATTTCAAAATCCGGATTCCTCTCTTCGCCTGACGTGCACGCGAGGGAGCACATAACGAACCGCCGTCGGTCGCCGCGGGTGCTCTGCAGTGATGACGACAGGGCGATCCGAGCGAGATAGCTCCGCGCAGCTGAACAGAGAGGAGCGTGGCGATTGCGAAATGGCGCAACTTTTTTTTTTGTCTCTTTATTAACGCAAGCACAGATTTCTGCGCGCTGACTTTTTCTTCTTCTTGATTGGCTCACCCCCCCTCCACTTATGTTTTTTTTTTTTTTTTTCACTCATGCACTGCGGAACACGCCGCCTCTAGGCGCGTCTCTAGAGCGCGTGCTCCGTCTTCTGATGCTGTCGCGAACGGCTCAGCTGTATAACTGTGGGGGTGTCGCAGTGCAGGGCGTAAAAGCTGTAGATCGGCATAAAAAAAATAACCCAGAACGAAGAGCTGCCTGTCGCCGAACGGGGTCTGAAGCTTGGCGGCGAAACGATGTAAAACCCAAGAAAATGTTTCTGAACTTGAGTGCTCTTTCGAGAAACGCTGGAACGGCTTGCATGACGTCGGAGCTGCGCACTGTAGCAATAACAGAGCGAAAGGTCGGACCCTGTGTAATGCGCAAGGGAGTTTTATATCGCCTGCAAAGGCGAAGTAAAGCCTACAAACAGCTAGAAAAAAAAGGCAACACCGATGCTACGAAGTCGAAACAATGTAAACTTAAGTTGACGCCGCCACAGTCTCCATGGTTATTTGGAAGTATATATACACTGTCGCTGCGAAGGTGTTTTGGCGCGATATACAAACAGTTCTCGCTGCAAATATTTATTTCTCGCCAGCTATCTTAAATGGCGCAACACAGATGAGGTTCACGCGACTCGCACCTAAATTTGATGTAGAGTAGCGCCTGCCTTACGGGAACGTCGTTATGCAGGTCGCGCCATCTCCTATATTACTGTCGTTAAAATGTCGGCGCATTCCTAACGAGGCCATTGCACTTGTCCACCACGAGATTCCTCAGTCCCGAGTTGACAGATTCGCGTTTTTGAAGCGTCAGAGAGAAGCCGTGTCTTAACATACGGAAGATTAGACGGGCCTGCTTATAAACGGATGCTCACCGCATAACGCCGCGTTGTAAGCAGCTCCCAAACCACATTTTTCTGAGTGATCGCGTTTACTACCTTTGTAACGTTTCCTTAGCGTCTATTTATAATGCTGTAATTGTACCTCCCGCCGCCCGCCTTCACTAGTTGATGAAAATCAATTCCAATCGCGACAAACTACATTAAGTAATGGACCGGTGAATAAGACTCCGTGCTGTAAGTCCATTCATTTCGTAGAGCGAACGTGGTATCCAGTTTAGGCGATGAACTGGAGAACGTGCGATGGCGAAATGTGTGTGACGAATTGCGCGATTTTTAAATTTAATTGGCGCAAATCTGAATGCATTCACCCCGGGTGTCCCTGGCAGGAGGCTGGTCTGCAAGACGCATGGCTTAACCCATTCAGCACTTCCGACAGCTGTAAAGCAACGTCTCGTCGTTAAAACCGATTGACGCCCCCATTAGATTATTCTACTACTTTTTTTTCTTTGTCCCTTCGAATATATAGCAGCCTAATTTATGTAAAGCGATCAAGCTTTCCTTTTTGTCGCTGCCTGCTCCGCTTTTGTCTGTTCTCAACTGACCTTAACTTGGCACAAACAATTGATGTCAAAACCGGAGCCTGTAAGCCAAGAAAGGCTTCATTACAAAAGGGGAAACAGCGTGACAAGAAGCGTCGAAGAATAAGAAAATGTAAATTTTGTGACGCCGCAAAATAAATGACGGCTTCATTGGAAGCTGTTATTGTGCTCGCAACATGTAGCGGCCCAGCCATATCGGTTTGTTGCTGCAGATGATATCTCCGGCTGTACAGGCATGATTCGTTACGCAGGCGTACGTAGCCGTTGTGTAAGCCTTTAGCAAGTGTTACAGAGGCGCACGAGGCAACTGCTGCAAAAAAAAAAAAAAACTGAAGAGGAGGCAGAATATCGCGAGTGACATTCAGGGGAGGAAAGTGCAGCACGTCCGCTCCCGCCGCCATGATTACACTGAAATAGAAATTAAAAGAAAAATAAGCAAAAATTAGATGCAACAGTTGTGCTTTCTTTTTCGTTGCCACGTGTCACCTTTTATCAGTTTTGCTTTCCTGTGGAGAACAAGCGCCAATTTATGTCGGCAGGTGGTGTGAAAGTTTAGAGGAGGGGTTCGAGTTATGTAATGAAATACGTCCATGAATCCGCACAGAGAGTGATCCACAGAAGCTCGCTGAGCCACAATTCAGGTAATCCTTTCAGGGAAGTGGTTATACCAGTTGTTGCATTCCAAACTGCTGAGCACTCACGTGCGCGCATTATGAAAGAAAGCATCTCTCGAAGTTTTCTATTGCGTACTTATTGGTTTTTCTTCCTTTTACAACAGAAGTGATGAAGTTTTTGAGCTTGCTTCCATTTCTGCGTTATTTGCCGCTAGGTTGCGGGACGTTTTCTTTAGCTTTTGCTGGTGTATGTTCTGGTGAAGTTTCAGAATTCCCACGTGTTTTCATCTCCGTATTCTCACCCAGTCGCCTCCCATTTCGTGATTTGAATGTCCAAAGCAAGCGGCAGGAACCAAGGACCGGTTTTTCTCTTTTTTTTTCGAGGTCCTTTAATATACGTCAGATATCGAGCACGCACATATGGTTCAGTATATTGTTCGAGTACGAGATTATGTCTCCAATGGGGACGGTATACTACGCAGAAGGCCTCGTTTGCATGCAGGTCGTCTCTCTCACTGCTCAGACTGAGTCCACATCTCTTCTCAACTCACTTCACGTGGCAAAACGGCTCGCCGAAATTGCAACACCCAATCACTTTCAGGTGTAAGAATGGGGCGAGCTCAACATACGCTTACGCGGTCTGTACAGAACTCTGAATTCAGGGAAAATAACACGCTCGCACAGATTCCAGGCCTGTTCCCGCGTGCTCCACATACGGGCGGATCGCACCGCACCAAAAGTGCCGTGATTAGGAAGCGTGATTCGTTCTTCTTGTTTTAATACACTGTGTCGTCGGAAGCATTTTTCCTTTGTCTCATCAGGTGCGCTTTCATTTACGGCTCAACGATGTCCCTGAAATTTTCGGTACACATCACTGACACCCTTTCTGTGTGAACGCGAAAAATTGTGGCTGTGACGTGAACTGACGCGCACACTCCGAATCGTCCACGCGTGGGCGATGTGTTGATTCACTTAGTCGCTTCTGAATCACTGCTGGGTCCAGCGGTTGTTTTCACGTGCACAAAAAGTTAAAAAAATACAGAAAGAAAGAAAGATTCAGAAAGAACTGGTGGTGATTGGTTCAGAGATGCTTCCAGAAGTCAAGGGAGATAGTAATAACAATTATGATGGCAACAATATCAACGTGGAAACAAAGCCTTCGATCTACACTTGCAAAGGCCGAAGAAGGAAACAATATCAAACATCTGTTTGTATTTGCGTTGCCTACTAGCGCTTGTAACATTGTTAAAACCTGTTTGTTCAGTTTGCTTACGTTTGATTAATTTGTGACGCAGCCCTTGCGGTGCTGAAATCCTGGTCCTCATTTGCAGTGTTGTTGTTATAGCCCCTGTTAGCGTGGTCTTCCCTTTCTTCATTATGCTTGTCTTTCCCGCTAGGTGTCGCAACGCCACTTCTTGTAGCGCACCTCCGTAATGGCGGCACCTTCGCGCGTGCTGCACATGCCTAAGTTCTTATGATCGCTACGTTTGCGCGAAGATAACTGTCAGAACACTGGTTAGCCGAGGGCAGAAATTCTCACGACCGTTGCATCCCCAGGAAGAGTGCTTATATTGACCTTTATGGACGCGGGGTTTGCCACATTTTATCTGGCGTGTCACTTGCGTGCAGCAATTTAAAAAGAAACAGAAGAAAACATTGACGGTTATGAGTGAGCAAGTAACCTTGTTTTTGTTGTTGTAGTTATTGTCGACAGCATGTGCAGTCATGACACCATTTAACAACAGCTGCTGAGCTGTGTACAGCCGTGCAGTATGTTCAGGCTCGAAGTGGCTTTGCGACGCACAGAGGGCCCATTTGTTTATCTGTGTTGTTCTTATATCCGACTTGGGTGATTTATTTTTCTTACATGCTTCTTGCACTCCGACAATTTGCGAAAGCAGGAGGATGGCGAATGCGCACTAATTAATGTGCGATGATGTTGATTATAAAACATGGGGGAAAAGGGGGGGGGGGGGGGTAGCGGATATGACACTTTCCCCACGACGTATGGAAATTACTCTTTTGCGCAGGCAAAATTATTTGGTACTCCATCAAATTCTCTTTCATGGTAGTCTTTTTTTTCTTCCTATTGACGCCTGTAATTAGCCCCCAACGGCCAGATGGTGCTGCGACAACCGACCTATTCTTGCCTTTAGCGAATTTGTTCGGTTGCAATGACATTCCGAGTGAACATCATTTGGACGATGTGAGTCGTTCGGAGCCGTCGTGATAGATTTATTGGAAGCATCGTCTGACAAGCTACGTCACTGCGGCTGCAAATGCGCCTTAGAGCGCTTTCGAAAACTTGAGCGAAGGAGAGATGTACCAGCAGCCTGAGCAACGTGTGATTTTTGGATCCCGGTTTTTGCGCATTTATTTTTATTGTTTTTGGCTTAGCCTCGTGTGTCAGCCGGCGGTGGTTTGGCTCGAACACTTCCACCGCCCCATGAGCTACGGGTGTTCTTTATAAGCGAAAGTTAATGGCGCAGGCTGACGCTGGGTGTAAATTAGCAGCATTGTTTGACATTTCCTGACTGCGCGATGTGCACAATTCGTTGGACACTCGGCTAATGCTGCTTGTGATTGCGGCTAACGAACAATTTTTCGCTAACGATACCATAATTTGCTGTTATCTGAATCGGAACGAAAAAAAAAAGTGACTTTAGCAACAGCTTCTGCGGCTTTCCCCTAAATGTGTCAGATTGTGAGAGTTGCAATCGAACTCGCATATTTTCTGTGCTCCCTTGGTCATCTCACTGTCTTCTCGTGCTGCGTTCTATACCGTGTTATTGTATTGCCTCGCATTCCTCATGGGGCATTTTTTTTTTCCTCCAAGTGACCGTGCTGAACTTTTGTCCCTCACACGGCGCTCGTTTCGCGTTAGTTTTTTTTTGCTTTATTTCGTTGCTTTGAGACATTCCAAAGGCTTGCTTGTTTGATATTAAATCGCTGAACACGCTACTGGTGTGATCTGACTCGCATACCGCTCTGAGTGTTCGTATTGCACCACATCTTCATGTTTGATACGCCTCCTTCTTTGCTCCATGCTTTCACAACATTCCAAGACAGATATAGATGAAGTGAAGTGACGTTTGTATACAGGATAGAGAGAAGAAAAAAACAGAGAAGAGAAAGAGAGAAAGAAAAAACTATTTCCCACTCGAGCATGGCGTTGTGTTCCGTGTCTCGATCGAGTCATTGAAATTTCTTTTTGTTTTTTGCTTGTGTACATAAACCAACTGGACGTGACAGCGTGTGTGCGTTCGTGTGTGTGTGTGTGTATCTGTACATGCGGTGCGCTCTGACGCGTATGTGACGAAGACTGAAGTGACGAGCTAGTGCATATGTGTATACAGACATGTGGTGCGCGTGGGACCACGGTGGAACGCCAGCTGCGTTGTTCACCTCCCCTCGACACGCACCAAGCCGAAGACGGTGTACATAAGAAGAAAAACAAGAGACTGCGTGAGAGACTGGTCGAAATATGTATACATTATATATAGTTGTCTATGAGCATCTGTTTCTCTTCTCAATTTTTTTTTTGTTTTCACGTTCGCTGCTGTGGATGGCCCATGGTTGCGCTTGCCGTGTGTGATTGTGCTTGTACACTGCTTACTCTTTCCGTCTGTATCTCCTTCACTCAGTCACTCACTCACTCTTTTTCACCTGCGTTCTGTTTCGTTCCGCGCCATCTACCGGCGCACCAGTGAATTGCGTAGTAAACAACTCTCAACGCCTTGCCTTCCAGGCATGTGCTCGCCTCCTCTCCCAGAACCCAGTTCCTCTTCTTCCTTCCCTCTTACTCTTTTTTTCTGTACTTCGAACGAGCGAACGATGATGAAAGAAATGTGAACAGAAGAGTGGTGATTATATGCGGACATTTTTATGATGGACACAGTTCGTATACATAAATATATTTGTGCCTGTAAAAAGCTAAACCCCTGTCTCTGTTGTTCTTTTTTTCTTTCTTGCACTTTTCACTGAACTTTTGGGCTGAGAATGCTATTCTCATCCGCACGAGTTCCAAAACTCTGTTCTTCAGGAATTTTGCCCGAGGGCTGCATTGCTGGCCTGCTGATTATTCTGTAGGCCTGAAAAACAAGAAAGGTCACATAAACAAATATAAGTATTTCAACATGGAAAATGGACACAACGGAATGGTGTTCAGAAACCATGGTAATCCTGAATATCAGCGGAAAGGCAGGAAACGGTGCACTAATGGTAAGGATGCAGCTGACGCTTCCACTGCATGCCTTGCTCAACCGCTGTGAGTTTTATCAGCTGATAATTTGCCGTCACTTTTAATGTTCTCCGGAAAAGACGAATTGATGGAAATTATTGATGACGAATGTCTTTTCTACCAAGAACCATGGCTCAGCGAAGAGCGAAATCTTTGAAAGCTGGACATTTTTCAGGCGCCAAAACCTCGTATCTTCTCAGGTTATCTTCGTTTCGTTTATAGCGCAGTTCATAATTTCACTACTTTTCAGTAATACCCTCCATTATGAGAATTAAACGAGGCTGCATATTACAACGATTTCTTCTTATCCTGCTTCGCTATATCGTCTCGTTGTTATTAGTCGTTGGTGCCTGTGACGTCAGGGCTGGCGGCTAATGGTAAGTGTTTTATTAGAAAATTAGGAAGCGACCTGGCTCAAAATTTCGTGTTTTGGGGTGGTCAAAAGGCACCTTCAAATTAGCCGGAGTTGTTGATTGTTATGCCTGCATGTAAACAACGAGAAGCTCTTATAAGTATAAATAAATAAACATAAACAACACGTAGCCGCGAAACCATGGACAATTTAGTAGCGATGCGTTCCGAGGGTCGCTGCAACTGATTCTAACCTAATTCTATTCAATTCTAATTTCTCTCTGTGTTACTGCTTCAAACCATTCAACACTCCACTGTTGGTATTGACGGCCATTTAGGGAGTCGGATAATGAATAAATTGGAATCGGCAGAAAATATTCGTTTTGTACACGATGTCACTGCTTGCTTTGCGCCGGGTTCTCTGACATGGCTGAGCACAGGTAAATAAACAAATAAATAGCGTACCGTAAGATACAGTGGCCAAGTAAAGCTTAAGAAAAACTCTACTCGAGAGCATTCGCTCAAAATCTTTTGTCATCTTGGCGCCTGTTTGTATCTTTCTGCACTCAGAGCTGTTAATTTGCCTCGTTGTGTTATAATTAGCACTCACTAAATTCTCCACAGTGCAGCGCAGTCAGTTTCTTCGATGCCTGCCTGTGCTCACAAGGTGTGTTTGAGTCTTCGTTGGGAGCTTACCCGGGCCGACAGAACTCGCGCGCGGTGTTTCTCATATCCACATTAGCGTCAGAAAAGAAACAGCAATCTACAACCTGAGATAAACACTGCTCGAATTGCGTCGACGATTTACGAGTCAGGACAGCTAATGGATAATCTTGCAGAAGAACAGTATGGTGGTCACTGCAGGGAAGCCTAGTCGAAGACTGCATACAATCAGCTGGAGCGGCGCATTTAGAAGAGGTGTACTGTGACAGGGTAGGCTCAGCTGGCACAAGACAGCCGATGCGACTGATATACAACAGCTTTCCTTCGTCAGGCGTGGCTGTAATTGCTGACATTTTGTCGTCATATATGCAATATTGCACTTAAATGCGCGGGCCGAAGACGACAGCCTGCATTCGTGCATCAAAGGAATCTAGAGATCAAACCTTGCAGACGCGGCCCAATGCTGATGCAAATATACAACACAGCTCTAGGACTGCTATAGACTCCAATACTCATTTACGCAACGTAATGGATTGCTGCGCCTATGCGCAGTAGCGCTGGTGCGATTTTTTTTTGTACTTCGTTACCTTTGGTAATACAAAGTGCCTCCTCCAAACGAAGCTGAGTGAGTTGCGCAGCAATGACGTTGCAGATCAGGTCCTATGTGATCGATGATGCCCAGAGCCGGTTTTGAGTCAGATTTGCTTCCGGTTGGTTGTTCTTCTGGACTAAAGATATATAGAAAACAAAATACAGCGTTATACATCATGGTACTCGTTGAATGCTCCATGATTCGGCGGTCAAGGAGGACTTAATTATCTGTAGAAAAGCAATGAGAAGCGGATCGCTGACGCGAGCGTTTGCATGTAGTAGTACATCAGCAGCGCCTGCAAAACACTGCAGTTGCGGCTGCCAGTGCTTCAATCTGTCAACGACCAGAGCCTGCTGCAAGCCGTCTGACGAATACTTCTTATGTGTTCTTGGATTCGCGAAGACGGCAGCGTTCGAGGCGGAAGATTAAAGGTTAAAGTACGCGCCAACGCCTAGGACAGCTTACATGTTGTCACAGAACGGTATAGACTCACTGCTGGGCACTTGAACTAACGCCCGACAGGCAGGGCCGGAGATATGGGACGTTTTGTGCTGGTGCGGTGGAGGGAGTACCAGTGAAACGGTGTATTTCTTGGATATTTTCCGGCAAAATAAATAGGGTTAAGCATAATTTTCCAACGCAAAATTTCTTTCTAAAAATCCCCGTCCCACCGCCGCCTCCACCTCCACTCCACTTCATAAATCCGCCCCTTGCCGCCAGGGCTTACACGTATACAGTCGAACCTCGTTATAACAAAACTGTTTATAACAAAAATAATGGATGTAACGAATAAATGACGATTCGCCTTGGAAGCTCGGTCAACACGGGCTATAACGAAGTTACGCCTATAACGAAGTAATTGCCTGGCCCTTTCAATTTCTTTGCAACGAGGCTCAGCTGTATTATATTCATACTACTTTATTTACTGAGTTTGCTACGAGTGCTTTGAATGGTCCTTCCGGGCAAAATATCCAGTGGGCAACCTGACAGAGGTTCGCACTATACTACTCGCCGAAATAAGCGTAAAACACGTCTTAATGCTGGACGTCTCACTAAATGTCTCTCGTTAGCCTTATAGGCACGTTATTTTGTGATTCAGCATTGTACTTGAACGGCACTGAAAGTATAGCAACAGTAATGGGGGCTTGATTCAAGACAGCCCGCTCGAAACTTGGCTTCGCGTAAATGACCATCGGTTTGCGCATACACCGGCCTCTAATGGTTTTACATTACGTGGCTGCAGATAATATCACAGCCATAGCGTCGGCGCTGATGGTATTTGGGGAACTCGGGGGTGCAGCGTGCCTGCGGAGGCTCAATCACAGTTGTCTCTTTCTTACTCAACGCCGCCGGGACTGACATTTAGGGGCGACCTTTTACGAAGACTCTCGAGGGCCTTAATGTCAGCAGCCGCTCCGTCGGCGGAACGGACGGCATGCGCTTTGCCTCTCTGCAGAACCAGACCATTTATCCGAAGCGTTTTTCCCTGCCATGTTTCCATCCATTTCTTCAACGCATGTTTTGTTTTTTGTCTTTTCCAGAAAGCAGTCTCAGTATGGAGGGACATGGAGCTGCCATGTGGGCTATAGTCGGCAGGCTCGCCTTGCCTTAGGGGTTTTTGAAGACAAAGTTCACGGCTGATGGACAACGTGTAATTTTGCATACTAAATGGACATTTTACACTGATTGTATTGAGCACTTCCGATACGAGTTGGTTCTTGTGCTTGTGGCTTATGATCTTTAAAATGGCGGCATAGTGTGCTCCGCTTGAGAAACACAGTGAGACGTGAAGGCTGCTCTCTCTGATCTCTCTCAGTCATCCAGAGATAGCCACCGTATCAGGAGGGTGTAAGTATGCCTGTGCATGAGGCGTGGAAAAGAATTTGTTCTCGTTGAATCAAGCCTGCGTTCGCACGGGCTTTGCAATGAAACGTTGTGGTGCGCAGTTTTCGAAGCTGTGAATATTGCCGTGAACTTGCAGATAGTTGAGCCGGGGCAGCTCTTGTCAGATGCTTCGAAGCCGGATTTTTTTTTTTTTCAGGTGTGTTCGAAGAGTAAACGCGAAGTCTTACTACTCTGCCGGTCTTTCCACTTGGGAGGCATTCGACATATGGCAGGATGTCCCGGGACAAATTTTGGCAGTGCACTACATTAAAATCGCTGCCGTGTTCCATTTACGCGTTTCATTCCTATGGCCAGGAATAAATGCTAGGGTGCACTAACCTTATATTCAAAGCCTTCCGGTAGAGCCAGACATGGATATAGTGGCTCGACAAGCGAGTGCACTAACTATGCTATGCCCGGCATAATGTGAAAGAGAGGGTAACCATTGCAGCACATTTTGGCAAAGAGTTCCCCCAGCGAGATATATCATTGTGGTCACGTGCCCACGCTCACCTGGTGATCCTCGCAAACCAGTGGGAGAGAGCGAGAGAGAGAATGAAAAGGAAACGCAGGGAGGTTAACCAGATGTGAGTCTCCGGTTTGCTACCCTGCACTGGGGATGGGGGATAGGGGGTTAGAAAGATGACAGAGAGGAAAACGCAAAAAAAAAAGGAACGTGCACACATGGAGACACACACACACAACACGTTCCAGTTAAAGTCTTTCACACAGGCCGATAGATTGTAAGAAGCGCAAAAGCGCTTGCACGGCCTTCTTCTGCGACGGTAGGTCCTTTCGATGTTGTAGAATTCGTTTTTCGGATAGCGGTTGGTCGTCCCAGTTGGTCAAGTTCGTGGCTAAGGCATGCCCTCTGTGGACAGTACTGCGGGCAGGAGCACAATATATGGCCAATTGATTGACATTAAGTCTTCGAGCGCCATCACAGCTTCGCCGTAGAGACGCCACGCTTTTATATCGACTTTGGTTGGGTGTTGCCTTCACTAAAGCCTATGCCTTCCGCATAGGGATGACCGACACCCCAACCTGCGACCACTGCGGCCATGAAACCAGTGGGGATTCACAGTGAAGCCTATGCGGCGCATGTAGTCGTGTTGAGGTTATATCCGCGTTTATTTTGCTGTGTAGATAGTGCGCAGCAACATGGTAGTCCTCGCTATTTTTCTGTGCCACAGCTCGCGTGCAGGCGTTACACGTGGCGTTTTCTGACAGCAGAGATATTGTGAAAATAAATGCGTGCATTGAAACCACAACCATAATTAAACACCACACTGCCGCAATGTTGTGAAGTTGGTCACTTCGTGCTTGACCACTGAGTTGGCTCATCATCATCATCAGCCTGACTACGCCGACTGCAGGGCAAAGACCTCTCCTATTTATCTCCAATTAGCCCTTTCCTTTGCCAGCTGCGCCCACCGTATCCCCGCAAGCTTCTTAGTCTCATCCGCCCACCTAACCTTCTGCCGCCCCCCTGCTACGCTTACTTTCTCTTGGAATCCACTCCGTTACCCTTAAGGACCATCGGTTATCTTGCCTTCCCATTACATGCCCTGCCCAAGCCCGTTTCTTCCTCTTGATTTCGACTAGGATGTCATTAACCCGCGTTTGTTCCCTCACCCACTCTGCCCGCTTCCGGTCAGAGGTGGCCGTATTTCAGTGGTGGGGAAACGCAAAAGGCACCCTTGCGGTGCGCGATGTCAACGCACGTTAATGAACGCCAGGTGGTTTAAATTAATCCTGAGCCCTCAGCAACGGCGTTCCTCATAGCCCGTGCGTCGCTTCTGACCGTTAGGTCCCACGATTCGCAATATACTTGATTCGTGTCTGTTGCAAGAAACATTACAAAAGAAAATGAGTCGCGACTTGATACCGGACGAGGACGAGGCGAACGCTGACGAGCTCACAATGACCGCCCTGTGTTGAACACGGATACGATCAGTGAGTCGCGTTAGTGCTTAGTCCAAATTGTGTAAAATTAATAGGTAGCTCCATGACACGGCCTCGATAAATTTGATAGAATTGCAGTTACGGTTAGAGGGTAAAGTGCGCCCTGTTCGGGAACAGCCAGTCGAACTCATACACGGTCAGCACTCCAAGACAACATTTACGTAAGGTGAAAAGTTCTGGGGCTATGATCACAAATACTATTTCGTGTAGACTAAACGACGTGACTGGTCGTCACATGAGGCCTAGCCAATCACTATAGCCAACGGCGCGCTGGACCTATCAAACTGTCCTAGTGAGAAAGTACTGAGCCAATGACCAGCGGAGAATAATTTTCTTTAAATTTTAAATAAGCGCGCGTTTATTTGGAGGCATGCGCTGTGAAGTCTGTGTGTCGTGTACCGTTCATACTCCATGTGTTTCGTGTGTAGTGCACCGTTCATACTTCCATATTAACCAGTATACTCCCCATTGTGATTTTTTAAGCACTCGGCAGGCTGCTGAGGTTTGTCGCCCGCTGACATAGTGTCCCCGTGCGTTATTCAAACACGCAGATAAGGTCACACAGCTTGTGCCACGGTGCCTCCTCCTCCCTTCTTTTTCTTTCTACGATTTTTTTTTGCTCAAGCCTATTTAGCCGGGCCAGCCACCGAGACAGCAGCCACGCGCTCTGATTGTCGGGAGAGCACCGCTGCCAGATTAAGTGAACGGACTCTACTGAGCGGATGCAGCGCTATGCTGTCAGGCAAACAAGTCGCTCGTGGTGAACATGCACTCGCCTCCCCCCCCCCCCCCCCCCCCCCATCCCCTAACATCCACCATGCCGGCGCACGAGTGCACCTGACAAAGCAGCAGCAGCAACTCGCACGGGGTGAATGCATCGCTCGCGCTAGGCTCGCGCGCTGTATAGAGATATGCACGTAGGCGACGCTCCAGACGGTCGGCCAGACGGCTCTGACGCGTCGGGCTAGCTGCAGCTGTGCAGAGGACGCCGCGCTTTGATAACAGCTCCCCAGCAACCGAAAGCACGGGACAGCAAGGGAAACAAAACATTCAGTTGGTCAGCGTAAATTGAAGATGTAGTTCTGAGTGGAAATACAAAAAAGACACGAGCAGAAAAACAACTGGTCGCGGAGGATGTGGTTCCTGTACCTACTTGCCTGGGCACTATGGAAGTTTGTACATGATACGACTGAGTGGCGCAAGCCATCTCGTATGCATGATCACCTTGATGAAGTCATCATCGTACTGTGCTCGGCGATTTATGAAACTTGTTCGATTCTGAAGAGTAGCACGGTATTAGGGAGTTGGTAGACGGGGAGCTGGCCACTGTGTTCACTTGTATGTCTATTGCATACCACCATATGTCGACGATGGTTTACTCAGGGTCAACTTTCTGTGGTTAATGCAAGAGAAGCACGGTATTCGGGAGGTGGTAGATGGGGAGGTGACCACTGTGTCCACTTGTATGTCTATTGCATACCACCGTATGTCGGCAATGGTTTACTCAGGGTCAACTTTCTGTGGCTAATGCAAGAGAAGCGCGGTATTCGGGAGGTGGTAGACGGGGAGGTGGCTACTGTGTCCACTTGTATGTATATTGCATACCACCATATGTCTGGAATTGTTTACTCAGGGTCAACTTTCTGTGGTTAATGCAAGAGAAGCACGGTATTCGGGAGGTGGTAGATGGGGAGGTGGCTACTGTGTCCACTTGTATGTCTATTGCATACCACCATATGTCTGGAATTGTTTACTCAGGATCAACTTTCTGTGGTGAATGCAAGAGTAGCACGGTATTAGGGAGTTGGTAGACGGGGAGCTGGCCACTGTGTTCACTTGTATGTCTATTGCATACCACCGTATGTCGACGATGGTTTACTCAGGGTCAACTTTCTGTGGCTAATGCAAGAGAAGCGCGGTATTCGGGAGGTGGTAGACGGGGAGGTGGCTACTGTGTCCACTTGTATGTATATTGCATACCACCATATGTCTGGAATTGTTTACTCAGGGTCAACTTTCTGTGGTGAATGCAAGAGAAGCACGGCATTCGGGAGGTGGTAGACGGGGAGGTGGCCACTGTGTCCACTTGTATGTCTATTGCATACCACCGTATGTCGACGATGGTTTACTCAGGGTCAACTTTCTGTGGTTAATGCAAGAGTAGCACGGTATTAGGGAGTTGGTAGACGGGGAGCTGGCCACTGTGTTCACTTGTATGTCTATTGCATACCACCGTATGTCGACGATGGTTTACTCAGGGTCAACTTTCTGTGGTTAATGCAAGAGAAGCACGGTATTCGGGAGGTGGTAGATGGGGAGGTGGCTACTGTGTCCACTTGTATGTCTATTGCATACCACCATATGTCTGGAATTGTTTACTCAGGGTCAACTTTCTGTGGTGAATGCAAGAGAAGCACGGCATTCGGGAGGTGGTAGACGGGGAGGTGGCCACTGTGTCCACTTGTATGTCTATTGCATACCACCGTATGTCGACGATGGTTTACTCAGGGTCAACTTTCTGTGGTTAATGCAAGAGTAGCACGGTATTAGGGAGGTGGTAGATGGGGAGCTGGCCACTGTGTTCACTTGTATGTCTATTGCATACCACCGTATGTCGACGATGGTTTACTCAGGGTCAACTTTCTGTGGTTAATGCAAGAGAAGCACGGTATTCGGGAGGTGGTAGATGGGGAGGTGGCTACTGTGTCCACTTGTATGTCTATTGCATACCACCATATGTCTGGAATTGTTTACTCAGGGTCAACTTTCTGTGGTGAATGCAAGAGTAGCACGGTATTAGGGAGTTGGTAGACGGGGAGCTGGCCACTGTGTTCACTTGTATGTCTATTGCATACCACCGTATGTCGACGATGGTTTACTCAGGGTCAACTTTCTGTGGCTAATGCAAGAGAAGCGCGGTATTCGGGAGGTGGTAGACGGGGAGGTGGCTACTGTGTCCACTTGTATGTATATTGCATACCACCATATGTCTGGAATTGTTTACTCAGGGTCAACTTTCTGTGGTGAATGCAAGAGAAGCACGGTATTCGGGAGGTGGTAGATGGGGAGGTGGCTACTGTGTCCACTTGTATGTCTATTGCATACCACCATATGTCTGGAATTGTTTACTCAGGGTCAACTTTCTGTGGTGAATGCAAGAGTAGCACGGTATTAGGGAGTTGGTAGACGGGGAGCTGGCCACTGTGTTCACTTGTATGTCTATTGCATACCACCGTATGTCGACGATGGTTTACTCAGGGTCAACTTTCTGTGGCTAATGCAAGAGAAGCGCGGTATTCGGGAGGTGGTAGACGGGGAGGTGGCTACTGTGTCCACTTGTATGTATATTGCATACCACCATATGTCTGGAATTGTTTACTCAGGGTCAACTTTCTGTGGTTAATGCAAGAGAAGCACGGTATTCGGGAGGTGGTAGATGGGGAGGTGGCTACTGTGTCCACTTGTATGTCTATTGCATACCACCATATGTCTGGAATTGTTTACTCAGGGTCAACTTTCTGTGGTGAATGCAAGAGTAGCACGGTATTAGGGAGTTGGTAGACGGGGAGCTGGCCACTGTGTTCACTTGTATGTCTATTGCATACCACCGTATGTCGACGATGGTTTACTCAGGGTCAACTTTCTGTGGCTAATGCAAGAGAAGCGCGGTATTCGGGAGGTGGTAGACGGGGAGGTGGCTACTGTGTCCACTTGTATGTATATTGCATACCACCATATGTCTGGAATTGTTTACTCAGGGTCAACTTTCTGTGGTGAATGCAAGAGAAGCACGGCATTCGGGAGGTGGTAGACGGGGAGGTGGCCACTGTGTCCACTTGTATGTCTATTGCATACCACCGTATGTCGACGATGGTTTACTCAGGGTCAACTTTCTGTGGTTAATGCAAGAGTAGCACGGTATTAGGGAGTTGGTAGACGGGGAGCTGGCCACTGTGTTCACTTGTATGTCTATTGCATACCACCGTATGTCGACGATGGTTTACTCAGGGTCAACTTTCTGTGGTTAATGCAAGAGAAGCACGGTATTCGGGAGGTGGTAGATGGGGAGGTGGCTACTGTGTCCACTTGTATGTCTATTGCATACCACCATATGTCTGGAATTGTTTACTCAGGGTCAACTTTCTGTGGTGAATGCAAGAGTAGCACGGTATTAGGGAGTTGGTAGACGGGGAGCTGGCCACTGTGTTCACTTGTATGTCTATTGCATACCACCGTATGTCGACGATGGTTTACTCAGGGTCAACTTTCTGTGGTTAATGCAAGAGAAGCACGGTATTCGGGAGGTGGTAGATGGGGAGGTGGCTACTGTGTCCACTTGTATGTCTATTGCATACCACCATATGTCTGGAATTGTTTACTCAGGGTCAACTTTCTGTGGTGAATGCAAGAGTAGCACGGTATTAGGGAGTTGGTAGACGGGGAGCTGGCCACTGTGTTCACTTGTATGTCTATTGCATACCACCGTATGTCGACGATGGTTTACTCAGGGTCAACTTTCTGTGGCTAATGCAAGAGAAGCGCGGTATTCGGGAGGTGGTAGACGGGGAGGTGGCTACTGTGTCCACTTGTATGTATATTGCATACCACCATATGTCTGGAATTGTTTACTCAGGGTCAACTTTCTGTGGTGAATGCAAGAGAAGCACGGCATTCGGGAGGTGGTAGACGGGGAGGTGGCCACTGTGTCCACTTGTATGTCTATTGCATACCACCGTATGTCGACGATGGTTTACTCAGGGTCAACTTTCTGTGGTTAATGCAAGAGTAGCACGGTATTAGGGAGTTGGTAGACGGGGAGCTGGCCACTGTGTTCACTTGTATGTCTATTGCATACCACCGTATGTCGACGATGGTTTACTCAGGGTCAACTTTCTGTGGTTAATGCAAGAGAAGCACGGTATTCGGGAGGTGGTAGATGGGGAGGTGGCCACTGTGTCCACTTGTATGTCTATTGCATATCACCGTATGTCGGCAATGGTTTACTCAGGGTCAACTTTCTGTGGCTAATGCAAGAGAAGCGCGGTATTCGGGAGGTGGTAGACGGGGAGGTGGCTACTGTGTCCACTTGTATGTATATTGCATACCACCATATGTCTGGAATTGTTTACTCGGGGTCAACTTTCTGTGGTGAATGCAAGAGAAGCACGGCATTCGGGAGGTGGTAGACGGGGAGGTGGCCACTGTGTCCACTTGTATGTCTATTGCATACCACCGTATGTCGACGATGGTTTACTCAGGGTCAACTTTCTGTGGTTAATGCAAGAGAAGCACGGTATTCGGGAGGTGGTAGACGGGGAGCTGGCCACTGTGTTCACTTGTATGTCTATTGCATACCACCGTATGTCGACGATGGTTTACTCAGGGTCAACTTTCTGTGGTTAATGCAAGAGTAGCACGGTATTAGGGAGTTGGTAGACGGGGAGCTGGCCACTGTGTTCACTTGTATGTCTATTGCATACCACCGTATGTCGACGATGGTTTACTCAGGGTCAACTTTCTGTGGTTAATGCAAGAGAAGCACGGTATTCGGGAGGTGGTAGATGGGGAGGTGGCTACTGTGTCCACTTGTATGTCTATTGCATACCACCATATGTCTGGAATTGTTTACTCAGGGTCAACTTTCTGTGGTGAATGCAAGAGTAGCACGGTATTAGGGAGTTGGTAGACGGGGAGCTGGCCACTGTGTTCACTTGTATGTCTATTGCATACCACCGTATGTCGACGATGGTTTACTCAGGGTCAACTTTCTGTGGCTAATGCAAGAGAAGCGCGGTATTCGGGAGGTGGTAGACGGGGAGGTGGCTACTGTGTCCACTTGTATGTATATTGCATACCACCATATGTCTGGAATTGTTTACTCAGGGTCAACTTTCTGTGGTGAATGCAAGAGAAGCACGGCATTCGGGAGGTGGTAGACGGGGAGGTGGCCACTGTGTCCACTTGTATGTCTATTGCATACCACCGTATGTCGACGATGGTTTACTCAGGGTCAACTTTCTGTGGTTAATGCAAGAGTAGCACGGTATTAGGGAGTTGGTAGACGGGGAGCTGGCCACTGTGTTCACTTGTATGTCTATTGCATACCACCGTATGTCGACGATGGTTTACTCAGGGTCAACTTTCTGTGGTTAATGCAAGAGAAGCACGGTATTCGGGAGGTGGTAGATGGGGAGGTGGCCACTGTGTCCACTTGTATGTCTATTGCATACCACCGTATGTCGGCAATGGTTTACTCAGGGTCAACTTTCTGTGGCTAATGCAAGAGAAGCGCGGTATTCGGGAGGTGGTAGACGGGGAGGTGGCTACTGTGTCCACTTGTATGTATATTGCATACCACCATATGTCTGGAATTGTTTACTCGGGGTCAACTTTCTGTGGTGAATGCAAGAGAAGCACGGCATTCGGGAGGTGGTAGACGGGGAGGTGGCCACTGTGTCCACTTGTATGTCTATTGCATACCACCGTATGTCGACGATGGTTTACTCAGGGTCAACTTTCTGTGGTTAATGCAAGAGAAGCACGGTATTCGGGAGGTGGTAGACAGGGAGGTGGCTACTGTGTCCACTTATATGTCTACTGCATACCACCGTTTGTCGGCAATGGTTTACTCAGGCTCAACTTTCTGTGGTTAATGTAAGAGAAGCACGGTAGACGAGGAGGTGGCCACTGTGTCCACTTGTATGTCTATTGCATACCACCGCAAGTCTGCAATGGTTTACTCAGGGTCAACTTTCTGTGGTTAATACAAGAGAAGCACGGTATTCGGGAGGTGGTAGACGGGGAGGCGGCCACTGTGTCCACTTGTATGCCTATTGCATACCATTATGTCTGTAATGATTTACTCAGGGTTAACTTTCTGTGGTTAATGCAAGAGAAGCACGGTATTTTGGAGGTGGTAGACGGGGAAGTGGCCACTGTGTCCACTTGTATGTCTAGTGCATACCACCAAATGTCTGCAATGGTTTACTGAGGGTCAACTTTCTGTGGTTAATACAAGAGAAGCACGGTATTCGGGAGGTGGTAGACGGTGAGGCGGCCACTGTGTCCACTTGCATGCCTATTGCATACCACCATATGTCTGCAATGGTTTACTCAGGGTCAACTTTCTGGGGTTAATGCAAGAGAAGCACGGTATTCGGGAGGTGGTAGACGGAGAAGTGGCCACTGTGTCCACTTGTATGTCTAGTTGATACCGCCGTATATCGGCAATGGTTTACTCAGGGTCAACTTTCTGTGGGTATGCAAGAACAGCTACGAGCCCGGGTTGCAGGATTTTACGAGTACTCAGTTCCTACGCGCTCAGAGGCCAACAAAACAGATATAGAAGCTGCCTGCTGGCTCTTCCAGGTTCTACACTGTAGATGCAGAGTTATCTTGGAGTGGCCGATTGTGAACCGTGCGGTAATCTTGTGTTCCGCTTGCGTAAATTTGCCAGTGTGAACGAACGGAAATGGTGTGCCTTTTAGGGGCTGGAAGGGTTATTTGAGTGTTTGCATGCGTGTCAAAGGGGAAAGTTGTAAAAATAAAAGTGCAATTGTAGAACGACGCACCGGGACTACTTAGTTTTTCCTGCAGTGAATTCATTTTCGAGTTCACCTCCCTCTTTCGTGTGTTGGGCCTTCTGAGTTCATTTTAATGCGTATGCACGAGTCCTGCTTTAATGAAGGCATAAATGCGTCTCTATGGGAGTTTACATGCGGTAGGCAGTGCAGAATAGTACGTTGTCGGGAACTTTGCCTGTCTATGTTTTAACAGAGAAACCAGCAGGCAAAACGATGCACTCTGAAGCTACATAGACAGGGCAGTGTTGGTCAGGCCAGCATAAGGGTAGGCCGGCACGGTGCTCTACCGTTACAAGAATGGTCTATAGACAGTCTATAGACTTCTTATAGTCTCTATTGCCTTCCTATAATTCCTTTTGTCTGTTCGGTCTATAGGCTGTCTATAGACAAAATTTTACTAAAAGTGCATGGCCATAAATTTATAGAGAGTCTATAGGCTTTAGAGACAGGAGTCTATGGACAGTCTGCGTACTGTCTAAAGACATTTTTGTAAGGGTATAGCATTTTTTGTGTGTATTGCTTTTTCTTCTACTTTTCCTGTTCGAATACACAGTGTGTATATATCACGTGGAGACAACGAGTCCAAAGTAGAGGCAATTTCTGGTGTTAACTTTATCTTAGTGGAGCACAAAACTTAAGCTAGGAGAGGAATTTGAAAGCGAGTAAGCCTCTGGGCTAAAAGAAAGAATTTCATGATAAAATACATTGTGCAAAGCGGGGATCGGCGGCGGTCAGCGAGTGGCTAATTTTATGGCACAAGGTTAAATGAGATGAGTAAATAATACAGGAAATAGACAAGGATGACAGTTACGACACGTGCGACGACGGATTTTACACGCTCACGTGTCACCATTTAGTGCCGACCTATTTCGAATCTGCCTGCATTATGCAGGAGCGGGCACAATGAAAGCAACAGCGGGCCACAATGAGGTGTATTTTGTTCAAAGCAAAGGAAAACAAAGGTTTGAGCGGCTGGCGTAGGACGCGCTTGTCGGCTCGTCGTGAGAGCATTGATATTCATGAGTCTTTGACCTGTTAGAAGCATTATCTAACAAAGGAGAGCAGTAGAATGTGTGCGGTTTGTTTAGGAGCTTATTTATTTGCATGAATCAGTTAACGCGAAAGAGAATTAGGAAAACACCAACATAAGCGCGGAAAAAGATGCGCAAGGGGTATTATATGAAAATAAGACGAATGATGCATTCTAACAAGCTGCTATTTAGATGACGATATTCTTAAGTGTAAAGAGAAACTCAACGGCTGTGAATTCATTCAAAATTTTACGATGTTGGACAGCATTCATACGGAACGTAGTGTGTTTACTCGACATTTTTTTCCATGGACTACTCGGATATCGCGCGCAGCCGAAGTAGATTTTACAATGAAGCGATGCATCATTTTATGCTGGAAACAAAAATAACAGGATGGAGAAGGGAACACGGGATACTTTCTTCGCTGTTTACTCGCTGACGTCACAATGTTTCCCGGCATCTAGTGGCCTTACATTATCTCGGGAAAGATACTTCCGTCCCAATTGCGAAAAAACTGAAATCTTAGCCTCTTCATATCGTTTCTGTGATGTTCATCTTCTTACAAAACGAAGTGCTGTACCACTCAACGCCGACGTTTCGACAAACGGACTGGTCATCACCAAGTCAAAAGCTTACAGGGAGGTTGACGTGTGATCTGCTCTCTAACCGAAGAGGACACTAGAGTTCTTTTACAGATGCACACCAAAGTAAGAATGGGCGAAGTTGAGGGAAAGAGAGTGTACGGCTCTCGGTATTCATGTCGAGGGTCTTCGTGGTTCTCAAACTCCCTCGAATTCGCGTGAGTTGTGTCGCTGCTCCGCGGCAATAGGTAGATTGCCGTTTAGAACTGCAACATTTGCACACCGCAACACCCCTGCTACGGAGTCAACACTACGGTTGGCTTAAAAACAACTACTTTTTTATATTTTTTTTACTACAAGGGCTTGGTAATTAACTATTCTCAACTGCTCCTGCCGATCCCACTTTCACGCGGTCGCTGCGGTTCGAAGTATCCCGTGCTGGGCCAATCTGCTGCGCATCTCAAACTTTTACACTAGATTTTTCAGGGGCTCAAGCGCGGCTGCTTCAGCAGCACGGAAACGAGAAGGGAATTAAATTGCCTTCGGCATCAAGACTACAAGCCAGTTTGTCGAGTTTCCGCTATGCTTCTTAAATGAAGGATTCATTTGCATTTGCGGTCAGCTCAAATCTAGTGGTGTAAATTAAAATTATTTATGATTAATGATTTTTAAAGCTCCTAGATAAACTTATCGCAAAGTAGCGGCAAGCTCCTCTTCTCTCCGACGCATCCAGTGTCGTTAACCACTTCTTGGCCGGCTTACTGTCCAGGAGGGCCGCGCGAATAAAAGCGTGAGCAGTCTCTGTTGCGTCACGCTCGCCAATCGCACTTGCAAAATGAATAATAATCTGTTTGATGACGTAGAACATGGCTGGCGGAAACAACAGTGGCCGGTAATGGAGTGCTGTCGGCACAGCAGCAGGTGGCTCCGCGCCACTTTCTTATTTTTCTCTCTCTCTAAATCATATCCCAGAGCTCTGGTGACATTCCTGTAAGAAACTCTTTGTAATTCATCAGCAATGAGTGGTAAGTGGATGGAGCAATAAGAGAGGTAGCTAGTTGCAACCCGAACACGCTCCGGATGCACATCCTTTATCAAAGTGGTCTATAGACTGTCTATAGACTTCTTATAAACTTTATTGCCTTCCTGTAGGTATTTAATTTTGCCTATAGGAAGTCTATAGACAACAGTTTACTTGAAGTGTATGGCCCTAAATCTATAGATTGTCTATAGACTGTCTATAACATTTGTATTGCCTATATACTGTTCTCTACTGAGATTTGTCTATAGACAGTCTATAGACTTTATAGACAGAAGTCTATGGACTGTCTAAAAAATTTTTGTAAGGGAGAGGACGCCTGGTTACCGAATAGACGGGTGAATCAGCACCACTTGCAAGAGATAGTCCATCTGGGAAGATAAAAACGGAACAATGGGACGAAAGGGCTCATCCCTGCTCATGCGTGTGTCGCTCCTCACAGCAGACCCTGAGCTGACCCAAATACAAATTTTCTTTCGGACTAGGATGAGGCATTCTGGTGTCAAACTCCCTTTTTAGCAGGCCAGTTCTCAGTTTGCAAGGTCTGGGGCTGTACTATTGCATCGTAAAAACCTGACGTTTGTATGAAAGTTCAAATGTATTTTGAGTATGCTGTTACTTGGAGAACATTTGGCATATCTCTCTTTAATTAATAATAATTGTTTTTTTGGGGGGGAAAGGAAATGGCGCAGTATCTGTCTCATATATCGTTGGACACCTGAACCGCGCCGTAAGGGAAGGGATAAGAGAGGGAGTGAAAGAAGAAAGGAAGAAAGAGGGGCCGTAGAGGAGGGCTCCGGAATAATTTCGACCACCTGGGGATCTTTACCGTGCACTTTAACGTGCGTTTTTATGGAGGAAAAACGCTAAGGCGCCCGTGTGCTGTGCAATGTCAGTGCACGTTAAAGATCCTTAATTAATAGTGCCAGAAACTTGCTGTGCATTACAGTCGAGTATTTTGTTCATATAAATACCAATTTTTCTTATTGGCGTCTCAGACTGCAACCCATACAGCGCTTATTGGTGTGAGATTAGACCACAGGAAACCTTCATTCTTCCTTCTACTAGTATATCATATTGAACTCACAATGTTTCCAGAAAAGCAGGTTGGCATAAACTTCCTCCCGAAATCACGCTTAGTCATTTTGGTAACAAAACGCTATAGGGAATATGGTAACGACAAATCTTTGGTAACTACTGCTGCTGACTGTAAAATTTCTTCTTTTACACTAAGCTTCGTTTTGTGCAAAATCAAGGGAGCTGGACCGGTTAAGCACTGTCTACCGGTCGAACTGGTTGGACACCGGTTATTACAATAACTCTCAAAGCATTCTCTAGATGGTCCTAACAAGTTTGTACTATCAGCGTGTCCCTTGACCCGGGATTGGTAATCATTTTTGGTGCAGCCACTTCTGTTACCTTTTGGCCAATGGGAAGCACAGTGTGTGCCAGGCAGCCAGCATTACTGACTCACCGTGGTTGAGGATCCCTGGATTCGTCTTTTCTATGTAAAAACTCTTACCACAATTTTTAGGCGCTCTACATCACATTAGGCCATTCCAGCTCACTTATGCACCCTCTTGACACACTATAGCCATTCACATACTCACTACTCTCAGACCCTATACACCCGGTGTTGATTTTAACATGTGCCCATATTGTAGGCTGAGCGGACCGAAAACCTTGTGTTTGGCGCTTTTTGGTCTTAGATGCCCTTGCGCCAAAAAAAAAAAAAAAAGCCCGCATCGTCATCATCAACCTCTCACTCACTCAATACCTCTCTATCTCAGTCACTGTCTCCCCCTCACTCGCTACTTATTTCCTATCTCTCTATCATTCACTCTCGCTACCTCGCTCGCTCGCTCACTCACTCACCCACTCAATCACTCGCTATCTGTCTCACTCACTCTCTTACTCGCTTACTCACTATCTCTTTTTCTCACTCACTACTCACTATCGCTCTCACTATCTCGCTCTCAGTCACCCTCACTCCTTTGCTAGCTCGTTCACTCGCAAACATCGCTAGCAGAAAAAATTAGCACATGCTTGATCAACAGCCCTGAAAATAATTTCTGGCCACACCGCTTATCGTGGTCATGAATGAAAGCAGTTAAATGCACCGTTATTTCGCCAGAAGGAGTCAGTGTGTCAGCACCCCACACAGTCAAGTCAAATACGCGCAACACTAGCTCACCGCCATGACGCACGCGCTGCCTGATGAGCGACACAGATCGCTCATCAGACTGGGCGCCGCAGATTGGCGCATATTTCAGACGGTGACATAGCCTGGTTCGCATTTCCTTCGTTCGACCCCTCACAATATCCTGACAACTACCGTGCATGCGACGGCATATCCTCCCTTTACCACCAACTCTGGGCATGCCCCAAACCCAAAAGGGGCAAACCGCAAACATAACTCTACCTGGGCTGCCTGGGAAGCGGCGCTAATAAGGTCACTGCAGGAGAACAAGCGAAGACTTATCAGCCGAGCAAGGGTCATTGCGACCGTCAATGCGATCCTAAACTAAGGATTCCAACCACAAGACAGAAGCGTGACCCTCTCTAAGAAATAACGTATTACCGTCTCTCGCTCCTTCCAAACAGTGGGCAAGTGCAATAGGGTCTGTGCATAAAGTGAAGTCAGAAGCACACGAAACCAAGTCCCAAGAGCTTAATAGGGTAGAACGTTGGGCCAGTTGGTGTAGCGACATATTTAAAAACTTTGCGCAGAATAACACAGGATGGAAGGGAGAAACCGCGCTCGTGTGTGTGCGCGCGTGTTTCTCCCTCCCGTCCTGTGTTATTCTGCGCAAAGTATTTAAATATGTCCCAATTAAGAGCTTCATTTTTTTTCTATGTGGCAAAGGCACATAATAGGCGCGTGCACCGTTATAAGCCCGCCAAATGTAGCACGGTTTTCCGTCTGCACGTTAAATTAGCGTACGTGGACAAGCTATAGCAAGCGCGAGCTTTCGACACTCTACAGCTTGATCAACGTCTGAGGCGGAAGCAGTCACATTGTATCGCCTGCTCGATGACCTTTTTCAAAGAACGTTTTTGGCCTTTGGAGATAACTGCGGCGCGCTCAGACAGCATGGTGTTCCGTTTTGCCACATCAAAGTTTCTTTTCCTAGCGATAAATTTCCGCCAGGCTGATGTAGCGAGCATAGGGCACTTTTTCCTTTCTTTTTGACCAAAAAAGATGTTTAACATAACAATATTAAATTCTCCGTACTTTGTATTTGTATACTTTAAGCAAGTCAGAGGGATTTGCTGGAGAGCAATAGTAAATAGGCCGGGTCGCGGTTTTCATGTCTCTCTTCTTGGCTGCTTGGTCAGCCTCACACATTTGTATCAGTTCTTTCCCTTCTTTTGGCGCTCTTTGGCCTTAGATGTCATTGCGTCAAAAATAACTTGGCTAACCCTGGAATTCAGCGAAAAGCAAGCACGCTTGCTAAGAGACTGAGGCTCGTCCATGGCAGCTCCGCTACACGCTCGCGACAGCCGTTCTATATATACCCACACGACCACGTGGCTATGACGTAGTATCACATGGTCTTACGATACCCCCATCCGATGTCATCACGTGGCTTCACATCACCCTATCGGATGTTGCTAAGGTCAAAGGTCAACCCGAAGGCCACCCAATGTCAAAGGTCAAAGGTCAACTAAAGGTCATGGGGAAGATCATGGGTCAAGGGTTCTACACCATAACTGTACCACATATGGTCATAAACGGCTATCCTTGGTTGGGCTGAAAATTGTTGAAGGTCGTGCTGTTTACCGGAAGACTGCTTACCTAGCGTAGTGAAGACTTTTCGCTTCAAAACCCAGCATCATCATCTTTCTTATATTGGTCTTCTACGGACGAAGGAAACAGCTGTACCAGAACAGTTTGTTTGTCAAATTTTAAGCAGATACTTTGTTGCATTCTTATATGCTACTATATTACACTAAACTCTAATATCTTATAATAAAATGTAATTTTTTATCACATTGTATTTTCATGTCGCACTCTGGAAGGTTTACTCTGATATCCCGGAAGGTTTGCTGCAGCAAGAAAAATCAATGAAGACATCAAAATTTTGCGACTAGAAATTTCAACTTCTGTAGTCTTCGGAGCACACTGGCTCCTTGAGTTTGTCAGAACACCAGGTTTCATTGCGGTGCTGCTTCTGCATAATAAGTTACCAATCAAGATTTATTTCGTTGCGGTTCTAAGGGTGCTTAGCATTTGTCGGGATCTTTACGTGCAACATTCACCTTCATCAAGTATCATGCATGGACTGTGTTAACGCCGTGATGTCACAAAGTGGTCGACGGTAATGCGGTAATGTCGTTGCGGATAGCCAGGTGTCCCCAATTAAGTGTTCGCATGCGAGCATCGGCTGCCTGCGAGCTAATAATTATACGGCAAGTGTGCGGGTGAAATGAGAACTCAAGAAGATAATTTAGTGGGTTTCACGTCTCGAATCAACACATGGGCTGTTAGGGAGAAAGTAGTAGAGGATTTTGTGTAAATTTCGACCACTTGGGATTCTTCAACGTGCACTGACGCACAGTACACGGTCGTATCGCATTTCGCCTCCGTCCCCACAGCAGTGACGGCCTTCGATTAGTCTAAGGTTTTCATCAAGACAGCCATCATCAACCACTGCCCGGTGGACGACCACATCGAGGCTACCGCAACCTGGGCTTACCAGCCGACACAGGGTCGCCTCCTGTTCCCCCAGCCGCAACCACTTCGCAACGCTTCGACTCCTCGCGGAGTACTTGGACACGACTTGGCTGTCTTCTATTTTTGCCCCCGAGCTTGACGACCCCCCCCCCCCCCCCCTGACCCATGCCACAACCCCAATCTCTCCCTCTCCAAAATAGCCCAAAAACAACTACAACATACCGTTGGGCTATACTAATATATACTAATTGGAGTAGAGATAAGGGCACCTTCTTCCGAACACGCGGCCCGCGTGATGCCTTTAAAAGGATTTAGGATACCATTTGTAATTAGGCGGCACAGGAACTCGAACCATGAACCGCCTCCAGCATATGGGGCGGATTCCATACCTTCATGGGCCTTCGCTAGAGACCATTTCTAAATAAGAATTAACTTTTAAGGAGGGCAGAAAAGAGAGGAGGCACAGTGTAAAGACAGGATGGGAATCGTGAGGCTTGAGTGGTCGGCAATTCCAGTATAGTCAAATGCCTATTTCCTGCCGCCGTACCTAATACTCTTTCGATTAACTTTTTTTTGTGTCGGATGTGCTCGGAACTGTTTGACAGTGGCAGCAGGCGCAGGCTAGGTGCGATGAGATACTTGCACGTTTCTCACAGCGTCATCACACGTAATTCTCACCAGTACCTTCATCCTTCGGAATGCCTCTATCCTAGAATTTTTTGCATCTTTTTGTTTACGGGCACATTCAAGGTAATTTTCTTCGAGAAAGAAAGGGGCACCGAACGATCGTGAAGAACAGAGCGGACCCTTAGCTCTTTTGGTCGTTTGTTGCTACTTTCTTTTGCCACTTACGCCGCCTCTTTTAGTGTGAGAACAGGCAACTGAGAATCGGCGAGGTCCAAAGACGAGTTTGGGTGGGCCAGGCGCCCAGAAAAGAGGGGGGACGAGGGGAAGGGAGCGGAGGGGTTTGGAGTCGTTTGAGGGGGTAGGAACCATGTTTCACAAGTGTTAACGTCTCAGGTTTCAGCACAGGCGCCCGCACACGTGTCCCGAGGCACGCTTCATCTAGACGTGGAGTCATAACTTTGCTTTCGGGGTGGGAAGCAGAGAGCATCTCCTTTCTGCTCGGTGCCGCCGCATGTTTTCTGTGGCTCGTGACTTCCCGTGAGTCCCTGTCTTGGGGTGTGAACCGGAGCGTTTTAGAGCAGATTCTCTGTAGCGCAAGTTATTGTGCCTGGCGCTTGTTCACGTCTGTTTCTCACCTGTACTTACTACATGTACTTAATATTCTCTACGAGCTACGTACTTAATGGACTCACAAAAATCCCCTATTTGCACCGGTAGATTTCAAATCAAATTTTATTTCTGTCTTGAAAAGGTACAGACAGCGGAGGCGCAGAAAAAGCTGTAAGATACAGCTTGACAAAGCCGCAGCCCCCTTTCGCTTGGCAGCGGCTTGATAGCAAGGCTTATAAAACAAAGGAAATTGGTTAACGTATTAAAAGGTGTACAATAATTAAACTACAATATAAACTGAAACAGCATTATACAATATTGAATCGACATTCACACTCGACAAACACAGATCGATAGCAAATAAAAAGAATGAACGTATTCTACATGTCAACGTACATTGCACGCAAATATTTTTTTGACGAACTAAAGAGGTCCGGAGATTTGCGCATTCTAATGACAAACACGCTACTTCCAGTGATTGTGGGGCATTTATGAGCATAAACATTAAATACAGGTGGCGCCATCACCGGCTAATTTCGCAAGGGGGCAACGGTGACGTCAAGATATTTCCTGGGTACAGATTTCTAAGCCTAACCTCCTCCACCGTTAACTTCCTAGCGGCGATCACGGAGTCCTTTTCGGTCCCCACGTCACGAGTTCGATTCGAGTTGCGGAATATAAAATGCTTCATTTTTATGCGATAGCATAAATAGATAGAGCGAAATAAATAGAGCGAAAATCCGGTGACCGGCAGCGCCACAGTGGCGGGCAGTGACGTCAGCGACGTTATGGAGACGCTGGTCTAAGATTCAGCTCAAATGAAAATGACTAAAACTGACTCAGCAGTGAGTTAAAGACAATAGAATCAGAACTGGAATATACTGCCGAGTGAAGCGAAAATGTTTCGTTTGCATTAATCCAATTGATCGCCCCTAAACATTTTAAATAATTTTCCCATCAATAAATGCTACTTTCATCATCGTACTATCGCGATCAAAAGTTTACGTGACGTGAGTGTGCGGATAAAATTTCATTTCGGCGCAGTCAGGTAATCAACTCGCTAGAAATGTGTCGCGGCATAAGGGAATGTGCGTGCTCTATTCGCTGATAATAGCACGTGACTGGGTTACGAGGTAGAACTGGAATAAACGTTTTTTTTTTCGATAACACGCGCCCCGTAATATTTTGATCGCGGTAGTACATTAACTTAACCAGAAAGAGCCAAGCAATGGAATTGTACGCAGAACAATAATTGTAAGGAGCTGTTCTCAGTGTCATTTTAAAGTCTCGTTCCGAGCTAATGCAAAAGTGACTCTTCATTTTATAGGGAACAAAAGTAAATGCTCCAGTAAGACGCTGGCGTGCGGCGATGACCTAATGTTCCGCAATGCCGGAATCGAAGCTGTTTCATTTGCCAAAGTGCCAGTTTGAACCACGCTAGTCGTGCCGGGCGAGTTGTTTTGTAGCGATAGCTACATTACGCTAGCATTTCGAGCCTTCAGCGTGGCCACCCCGTGGCCATCGTGGTGGCGCCGTGGCTGGTCACGAGGTTGGTCACGTGGCTGGTCATGTGGCTGGTCACGTGGTGCGGAGCAGCTGCCGACGAAATCGAGTGGAGGGGGTGGAGAGGGGGGAGAGAGTGAATCCACGTCCTGTGACGAAGATGAAGAAGGAACGCCCAGCGAAACGGAGCGGCGGAAGACTGACTTTGCCATTCGACTGAGAGAGCTCCACTCGGCCAGCTGTAGCTATCGCCTCACTCCAGGTTGAACCAGAGCTAAACCATAGTCAATTTTTTTTAGCTTGTTCCTTTTATTCTGCTGCATACCTCATTCGAACGGAAAGTGTACCGTTTTAGCCCGTTGGTTTCGGACGATGTTTATTTCTGTTTGCCGGCAGTGAAAGCTAAAACATTCCATGTCTAGAAATTTGCTGCTTCACGAAGGTAGAGCACCTCACACGTCCCAAATTGCACAAGACACTCTATAAGGGAATGCGGGTTCGACGACGTCCAGCACCGAGACTCCAAGTAACTCTTCTCTGTTGCGACATTTGAACAAGCATCCTTCGAGAACATTCCTTTGCAGACAACACTGAGCTTCAAGAGGCAGTAAACAGTGCGCTAAAAAAAAGGCGGGCGGGGGGGTTGCGATAGCTTGTTTTTTTGAGGATTCAAGGAGGCCGGAAAGTGATGTTTGAAGTGCACATGTACTCGATGTGGCCAGGTTAAAAACAACGTTCTTTCCTCGGCCTTGGGATTCTCGCTTGTACGTGTGCTTAGTTCTTCTTGCACAGCCCGTGTTGTTAGCCCGCAGTGTTGGTAGTGCACTAAGCTGTCTTGGGTGCAGGTCCTTCGCAGTAATGATTCGTATCAACGCAGGCAGGATGCTGCATGGATGAAGTCAGCGCAAACATCTAAAGCAAATTTAGATGGTCTCGCTTCTAGCTAAACCAATTTTCTATGAGCTCATCGCCAAAGGTTCCTGGCTCCGCTCATCGTCATATGCATGCATGTCATTTACAGGAATTCTTATACGTGGGCTCATACGCCTCTTCGCTTCTGTTATTTCTTCGTATGACTGACACATTTCGTGACGTGGCTTCATATTTCTTCATTTTGCTCGGGCAAGTTTCTTGTGACCCCGTGTCAAGAGAAAATAATAATAAAAAAGGAGATTGGCGCGGTCGCAGGAAGCACGGGAAGCGTGTGCTTCGACGTCGCCAACTGCGACTGGCAACAGAACGATGGTATTTGAGACGCGATCCGTTGGGAGCGGCTGTCTCAGTGTTTTGAAATTTTGCAACTCTCTTGTTCGCCTTCCTTTCTAACGAGCGAAAGACATTTTTTTCCGAGTCACGAAATGTCAACGCACCTCGCGGTGGCATGTATTCTTTGTCCTTGTGGAAAAAGAAAACGTGCACACTGCCTCGTGCCGCGATTCGCGGCATCCAGATTTCAGCACACGCAGCTAGCCCTAACTCACGCTCAGAAAATTTCACTCCCATCTTTATCGCTCTTAATATTGTCTGAGCGAGCGCAACCCTTTTTTTCCTTATACTATATCAGAATCACGTCGATTTAAACGGAGCGCAAATTTATTTATCTTTTGTGAGAACCTTTCGTATGCCCTCATTTCAAATTGAATAGAAAGAAAATATTCAGCACAATAAACAGCCACTTTAGACCAGTCTCATTAGCACACAATGTTTATTAAACAAGCCTACATTGCTCGACATCATGTGGCGAAAGTTTTTACAACTTTCTGCACTCGGCTCGTGATAAAGCAAGAAACATTTTGAGCGCTCGTAGTATTAGGAATAATGAACGCTGCCTGGAATCAATCGGAGTAAAGCTTTCCGAGCTGCATTATAAACGGGGATGTGGAAAGGAGGTTTTCATTTTCGCCCACACTCTTTATGATCTATCTCACTTTCATATAACGGCATGAGCTTGACAAAACCGCGGCGGGGGCTTGAATGTACAATTTGCTGTTATATAAAATCACTGTAGTATCGGGAAAATACATTGATTCCATTCAGATCCACTATTTCTTTTTTTTTCGTTCTTCGTCGTTTTGGCTAAAGCTAACGAACGCACTTTCCAGTCTCTACTATTCGGGGCGGAACAGAATTGCAATGAAAAGAATCATTGTATTACACCGACCCAGGATTGGTATAACAGAATAGTAGTGAGAGGGACTACACTCTCGGTAATGTGACGAAGACAGAGCGCGGTTCTTTTCTATGTCTACATAGATACGCTATACGTTGGGTGCTTCCGCGATTGCATTAAAAAAATGGAGAAAAGGGCGGGTGGGGGAGGGGGGTGTTTTAAGCAATGATTATTTCTGAGCGTTTGTATTGTACGTTTGTATCTATTCTCATCGTGCACAGCGCCAAAGGCATGCTCCAGTTACTGGGAGGGGCACGTATTCAAGCCCCTCAGACCCCTGAAATCAAGCTCACCTTTTCTAACTTAATTTTGCTCACTCACTCACTCACTCACTCACTCACTCACTCACTCACTCACTCACTCACTCACTCACTCACTCACTCACTCACTCACTCACTCACTCACTCACTCACTCACTCACTCACTCACCCTTCCAATTCCACTATCAACCAAAAATAAATACTGCCTGTGTGCTTGAATACATGCGTAGGGGGACAAGAGACAAAATAAATGGGGGAGGGTGGAATTGACTAATCAGATTAAGCTGGCCCTGCAGTCATATTTCCAAGCGAAGCTTGTATTGCCTCGCCCAACACAGCACTGTCTCGCCTAAGAAGACAACTTATATGGGATCTTCGACACCTGAAGCTGACAACTGTGTAGGCGTTTGCGACAGTCGGATCACTCGTGCTGTGTGCAAAGTGTTTTAAACACAGTCTCCCCAAAACAAACGTGCCGGAGAGCCGTGAGTAGTGCCCATACCTCCCTGGTTTGCCCCGTACATTTGCACCGTTCTTTTTAGATCACGAACCCCAAAAAGTTGGAAGGGACACTTAAGCTCTCCTTTAAGGTCATAACGAGATAGCGTTAATGGGTAAATGCCGATATATGCAGAATTGGTTTTTCTCTGCTTTACATTCATACATCCCGAGCAGTCCTAGCACAGTGGTGCAGCGGTTAAGCGATGCACCACTACGCTATGATGACAAGTGCTGCCACTTGTGGTGCTTGTGTGACCCTGGTAATCCCTCGCGACAAATAATTCATTTGTGCCACCCGCCACGGCGGGCAGTTTGCTTACAATCTGCAGTGGCCAGGTTGTGATGGCGCCACAAGGTCATGTGACCTAGATGGCCCACTTGGGCTACTTCTCTAGAGATTTTTCTGTGGTTTTCGTTCACGGCCAACGACGCCGACACCGATATCGGCTTTTCTGTGACTCGGGCTCTTTAGCGCCGCTATCGCGTTAATATTTGAGGGAGCTGCCTTGCACCATCGCGTCGCCCACGAAACCATTCAAACACAAAGGCACCCACAGGCTTCAGCAGAGTCCACACGACCTTACTGTATACTGTAGGGCAAGCCCGATTCTCGGCTGGCACATCTGTTGCTGGTCCCCTCGAAGCGAGCTGCTCCGAGGGGCGATATAATTTTTCGACCACCGGGCTCCCCTCTGCAACTGTCTCTCCCTGCCCCAGCCTGGCTGTGCACCAGCGGTGGAGCTCTTCCTGGACCATTTAACGCGTGCCCGGCGGCGGCGTTGGCTGCTTCCTGCGCGGCTGGCCCGGTTTCTCGCCGCAGAGCACGCGCGGCGCCTTTGAGCTGCACGCGGCTCGCGCCGGGAGGAGAGCGAAGCGGTGACCGGGCGGGAAGCCGAGGCCAGACACGGTGCGGCTGCCGATAACCTTCCCGCTGCCCTGTTACGACGCCCGGCGAAGCGAGCGAAAGTGTCTCGCACTCTCCGGGAGAGGCACGGAAGATGGAAAGATGCGCCGCTTCCTGCGTAGACACCTTCGTGCGCATTGGGTACGGCCCATGTGTAATAATAATAATAATAATAATAATAATAATAATAATAATAATAATAATAATAATAATAATAATAATAATAATAATAATAATAATAATAATAATAATTGGTTTTTGGGGGAAAGGAAATGGCGCAGTATCTGTCTCATATATCGTTGGACACCTGAACCGCGCCGTAAGGGAACGGACACAGGAGGGAGTGAAAGAAGAAAGGAAGATAGAGGTGCCGTAGTGGAGGGCTCCGGAATAATTTCGACCACCTGGGGATCTTTAACGTGCACTGACATCGCACAGCACACGGGTGCCTTAGCGTTTTTCCTCCATAAAAACGCAGCCGCCGCGGTCGGGTTCGAACCGGGAACTCCGGATCAGTAGTCGAGCGCCCTAATCACTGAGCCACCGCGGCGGGCGGCGCATGTGTAGATTTGAGTATATGTGCGCACGGTGACTGCGTCTTGCAAGTGCTCGACTGTGTGGCAAAAAGTTGGAGGCCAACGAAAAGGCTTGAGTTCGAGGACAACGCGCGCAACGAGGAATGGAAGGGAACGGTAGTGGTAACGTTAAGGGGCGCGAAGAGAGAAGAATGGATTAAAGAACTGATGCGAGGTGATGATATCCTAGCTGAAATCGAGAAGAGGAAATGAACATGAGCAGTTATACTTTAGGGATAGGGTATAATCGATGGTTCCTTAAGTTAACGGATTGGGTTTCAAGGAGATTAGTTTCGAAGTTTGCGCGCGGACAAGGTGGCTGCAGCTGGCACAGGACGGGGTCAGTTGGAGGGGTATGGGACAGGCCTTTGTCTTCTGGTGGATGCAGACGGGATGATGACCTGGACGCTGACGATGGTGATTATGATGCATGCTTTTACCTAACAATGAATAAACCATTGAGCCCCAGCTGCTCTATATGGCTTGGAATTACACTTGTGCGTGATTCTATTCTATTTTTACTCTAGAGCTTTCACTTAGCCATCTCTCCTTCCCCTCCGGCCGCTGTTCAGAAGCTGGACGGGGAAGGTACTGGGCGGGCAATCCTTCTAGTTTTATTTTCTTTTAATAAACCTGAACCGTAGAATAGCGCCAATATCAGGCCGTATAAGCTGGGAGGAAAATAGATAAACAAACGTCTCTTTACGGCAGTTTACGCGAAGAAACGCGGAATCAATCAACGTGGCCATATAGGTTGGCTGTAGATACGTATTGCCCATACGGATAAATGTTCAATATGGCTACTTCAAGAATCCAGTCATTGCAAGCGCCACTTCAGTTCTGGGGTCCACATACAAAAAGACTACTGCGGTTCATTACATTCTATAGCGGGTTTCATAAGAATGAGTGTCTTCGGTCTGAAAGAAGAAGAAAATGGGGAGGGTAGACAAGAGGGTGAGGTTAAATTCGCATTGGTATACTACACTTGGTAGATCAACTCGGCTGGCCTGTCGGCGGGTTTTTACAACGTGAGTTTGTAAGAGGGTATTCGCCGCCATCACTGAATGGATTGCGGTTCTCTGAGCGCTGTTTTCCGCGGCTTCTCTTCAAACGCGCAAGTTGCGCCCTAATACGAAACGTGATTGGGGAGGTGTGGCGGGGGGGGGGGGGGGGGGGGGGGGGGGGCTCCAAGCGCTAGTTTCACTATTTATTTAACATCATTTAATAAGAAGGCTTGTTAAATTATGAATTCTCAGCATAGAAATGCTTAGCATCGTGGTAGAGCTATTATCAATTATTATGGCACAGTGATGCTTCAGAAGGCACGATAAACTGTTTGGATCCCAGTCATGTGGCACGTAGCTGTTCTGTTCATGCGGGTTAATTCTTTATATATATATATATATATATATTTATTAAGGGAGCCAACAGTCACCGAAACCAAGGTGCATAGGGGAACGTTATTTTTTTTTTTTTAAATGTGTTATGCTTATTAGTGGGATAATAATACTTAGATTAATAAATAGCTTGAAGAAAATTACTTATAAAGCAGCAGAAAAAACAACCATGCCGCCGGTGGGATCCGAACCCACGACCTCCGGAGGTCGTGGTTCGGATCCCACCGGCGGCATGGTTGTTTTTTCTGCTGCTTTATAAGTAATTTTCTTCAAGCTATTTATTAATCTAAGTATTATTATCCCACTAATAAGCATAACACATTTAAAAAAAAAAAATAACGTTCCCCTATGCACCTTGGTTTCGGTGACTGTTGGCTCCCTTAATAAATTTGTCAAACGGGCCCCTCATTTCCTTTAACTTGTCTGCGAATATATATATATATATATATATATATATATATATATATATATATATATATATATATATATATATATATATATATATATATATATATATATATATTTCTTCCCGCCGTATTTACCCTTTTACGTCATCTTGATCCGTTAATTTATTTACAAGCATTCTCGTTACTCATACGTCACTTCTCCTTGCGCGTGGGACGTTCTGAGATGTTTGTTCTCGCGCGTGGAGCAGCGTATCGATGATTTAAGCGAAGAAGGCTATGTCATATGACTGTTCCTCTGGACACATGCGTCATGCACTAATTATTTTTGAAGTGCGCTATGTAGCACGTAGGCTATTACCAGGCAGTAAGGACCCAAGAGGACTTGCTGTATCGAGGGGTGGGGTGCTGGACTACACATGCCCCAGAAAAGCACTGCAAAGTAAACCGGAAAAGGGAAGGGGGGGGGGGGGGGGTGAAGAGGCTTGAATTTGTACCTGGTTGTTACCAGGATCTCAACAGCCATGTCTTCTTGGCCGTACACGGAGACAGCAATACGCTAAATATTGAGCTGCTGCCTAGCTCTCTGCTAGACGTGGGATGCTTTGACCCACGCTGTCCTATACCAGTTTTGACATCTTTTTTTACCTGTCTTGAATTTTTACTCGCGAAAGATACCCCCTTTGCACTCTACAGCGGGGCTTCGCGGAACTGGTTGCTTAATAGAGACGCTCCTCTGTCGATTAACTGGTTCAACGCTTGCACTCTTCCTCTCTACACCGTCTTTCGTTAACTAGTACAATTTCAGAAATAAACCATTGTAGCACGAACCCCGTCACGGGGAAAACAAAGGGATGCGCCTTATCTTTAGCCCACATCATCATTCGGTGCAACGCTCCCCCCCCCCCCCTATAAAAAAAAACGAAGCGCGCGATATCGAAACAAAGGAAGAAAAATATATAGAAAGCGCAAGCGCATTTTAGACCTCTGTTTATTGTATAGGCTTGTTCGCACCTGCTCGATGTGCTCGAAAAAAGACAAGAAAAGTAATAAAAGAAGCTAAGATTGGAACACGAAGGCATGAATACGTGTGCGCGTGGAAAGCTCGCCGCAGGAAACAAAGGGAACACCGCGGCTATTCAGGGCCGGTGCCAGGGCGCCGTCGTGAGAAGCGCCTCTTTTTTTCTCCGCGGTCCGCGCGGTTTGTTTCGATTAACCGTGGCGCAGGCTGTATACGTGTGCCGTGTAAACCCGGCGCCGCTGGGGAGAGGAGGCTGAAGAGCCCCCACCCCCCCCCCACCCCTCTCTCTCTCTCTCTCTCTCTCTCTCTCTCTCTCTCTCTCTCTCTCAAGATGAATGCTCACCGGGCTCGCGGCAGCTCCCCAGCCGTGGGCCGCTGGACGAAGAGGAATAATTGTTTCTGCAGCACTGAAAACCGAAACGTGACCGGTCTGCTGCGGGACTGTCTGTGCCGACGCCACCGACGCAACTTCCTATGTAGCGCCTCCTAGTGTGCATCTTTAACATTTAGTTCGGTTTTATGCCTTGGGCGAATAACCTCGTGCAGTTTTCTTTTTGTCGATATTTGGCGTTTATCTCTCATTTCACAGTGGTAGAACTCTGATATTACTGTTTATCAGTGGTCGCATTGTGTGCAGGATGTTCTCGGAACAACCACGCAGTCTGTTTTATTTCTCTATCTCGCCAGTTCACAAACAAGTCCAGCTTTCTCGTTCAAATTTTGAAAATTAAAAAAATTGTTAGGCACTGCTATTGAAATATTAAAGGTAAGGGTTCATTATTGTGATACGTAGCAAAATCTTTATTTCAAAGTGTTTCCAGCGATCGCATATTGAACAGTTAGGTCTGCCATAGAAAATCAATAGGGAACGGTTTTGAAGACAGCAAGAACGGGAATAGAAAAAAAAAAAAACGACTGCCGTCAGGTGATCAGCGGATATAATTATTGTTATAGTGAAATCTTACATTATATGAAAAAATTGCGTTCATAAACGGTTTACCGCTCAAAAATGCTTTTGTCCAGAATTGCTGGGCGTGAATCACAATTTCAAGCGGTTGCGAGCCGAGCACGACATCGTAAACTATGTAATTTTGGCCTGTTTTATTTTTTCGATGTTCAGTAGGCAGTGGCGGGGTGGGGGGGGGGGGGGGTGCTTTAGCTACCACATTTAGCCTGGCTTCGCGCGGGTGAGTTGCGTCCACCCTGGCGTACTTGATGGGCGTTGTCCCGTTCTATCTTCGGTGCGCCAAGCCATTGGCTTCCTGTACTTTAAGTATGCCAAATAATAATGTGGCTTCACGTCATCTCCCTCTAACATCTTGCGTAACCCTGCTTAAGGGCCCAGCTTTAAAAATCGCGCCTCTTGAAGTGCCCAAGAATAATGTCATCTTTGTTTTCTGTGTCAATCTATACAGTCTACCGTAACCATGTATCGCACGATATCTGTGCCAGTGTGAGTGTGAAATATCCTAGTCCTTTCTTGCAAGCGCTAGGTACTCGCACAGCTAACACGGAAGAGGAGTCCTTAGCAGACAATCCTTTGCAACGGTGAAGGACAGCGGGTTTTTATTTTGTGAGTGAGCTTAATCAAGTTTCCACGGCACTGTCTTTCAGAGCAAGCGATGCAAATGTTAACCTAAATGTCAGGCCTCGTTAATGCAGACACACGATTCCCAAGCGAAACCGTCCGTAAAGCGAGTCGCCGTAATAACGAACCGTCAAGGAAATAAATATATTCAGAACGAACAATTCATGAATAAAGCTTGGCTTCTATTCATAGGGCTATCCAGTGAGCTGTAAATTGGACACAAACCTTTGGAGCTCGAAATGCATTGTTCTGGGCGACATTGCCTTAAAAATGCCGTGCGGTTACGACCGCCTGACGGCGCATGGTGGCGCCTCATGACATTCTGACGTGTCTCTACACTACCATTATCTACACCCCGCGAATCGCTTGTATGCATATGTACAGAGTCGGCTGGTAGCTGCTGAATGCGTTTCAGCATCGAAAAAGCTGCTGAAAAAGCTACCTTCACAGCAACTGATGCAATACGGCAAGCGAAACGGCGCATATCGTTGCGGCACCTTACTACTATAATTAACAAAACCGCAAACAACAAAAAAGAAGCTCGTCGCTGAGGCAATCTCGCACTGCCTTTCGCTGATGTCTTGCACTCAAAACACAGAAAAAGAACAGTGTGGTATAATAAGCTGATTGCTGTTCTTATTAACGGAACAAGAATACATGGACCCCCAATCACCTTTGAGTTATCACGCTTACCTTATTGTCCGAACAGACAGTTTCTGTAAAAGGGGGCAAAAATACACAACAAATTTCTGTGCCCAGAACGGCTGTCCATAAATCGAGTCGTCCCTATTATCAGGAGTCATATTAAATGGGGTCACATTAACGGAGTGCGGCGGTATATATACTTATACAAAGCGTACTGAATATAAAAGAATACTTTTTTTTTAATGCCTACATTTGCCGCAGAAACGTATACACGTCTCGGACCACGTGCGCTTGGCGCTTAATCTGGCTTTTAAAGAATAATTTGCGAGTTTTAATCAGTGTATAAGTAGACGTTTATACAAATTGTACTAAAGGCCAACGAGCGTTAATTGTTTTAAGGAGTACCTTCGTAAATCTTACAACCAATTATTTAAAGGAGGCCGGAGGCTTGCTCTAAGGGTGTGAGTGTGTATTTATACTTAGTTGATGGCGCTAGGCCCGAATGCTCAACGGGAAAGTGTGAGGAGGCGTTTGAAGCGAGATGCAGCGATGACTCCATTCCTGCAGGGACATGTCCACTACGGTGACTATTGTTGCTTTTTTGCAAGGCTTCGTAGCACTAAACAACCCGAAAGATTAAGCTATGATTAAGGCACGAATTTTTCACACTTTCTACTCTGGAATTTGGGTCGACTGATGTGCGTGCCTCCTGCTATGTTCTCACCGGAAGTCTTAGTGTCACGACCGTAGTTATGAGCTCTGCCAGTGTGCAGGAACATATGCGGTAAACAAAAGTACTTTGCATCTACTTGCAGAGTTCGGAAAAAAATTCACAGGCCCTTACAAAAATAGTCTATAGACAGTCTATAGAGTTCGTATGTACTCTATTGTTTCCCTATAGATATTTATTTTTGTCTATTCATAGTCTGTAGACTGTCTTTAGACAAAAGTCTACTAAACGTGTATGGCCGTAAATCTATTGATTGTCTACAGACTTTCTATAGGATTTGCATTGGCTATAGACTGTTCTCTAGGGATTTTCTATAGAGAGCCTGTAGACTTTATAAAGAGAAGTTTATAGACAGTCTATAGGCTGTCTAAAGAAATTTCTGTAAGGGCAGTGTCCGCTTTCGAACAGTATAGTCGGTCACTTTCGGCGCTTATGATGCTACGAAAGCCCTCACGGTCAAAGGTTAGACTTCTGTCTCTCTTCAGAAATTTTGAGCTTTAGGGATGCTGTGAATGGCCAACTACCTGCACCAAACGCAGACCTTGTGCTCTAGAGACTCTTGCCTAACCCTGTACTTCAATGCTGGCAGTCACAGTCTAAGTGAGAAGTTTCCAGGATAGGAGGTGCCCTTTTGAGCTATTTAGAGGGTCCGTCACAGCACCCCTAAACTCATCTGTAGGTGGGAAAATTCAGGAGCGTGGCAGAAGCTGACGAAGGACGCTGCAGTGTTGTTAATTGGCTCTTTAGCATCGCTGATGTTATCAGCTATAACAAAAAGCGGAGTCCCTTAATCTTGAATTGCTATGACTGTAGTGCAGCTGGAATAGCGCAGCGTCCTCCGTTTCATTGTGTCCGCGCATGTACACATTGCTGCACATTAGGTTGGACCAAATGCCCTACCGGTTCTACATTGCGTTTTGTCTTTTCTCGATGCCTTTGGTCTACACCGTTCTCCAGCCCAAAGAAAACCGCACCCATCTGGAACAGCTGGATTCATCTCGGTGACGTGCCAGTCTCTTGAGCCACTCTGGGGTTCTTTGTTTTTATCTTATTTCTTCTTTTTTTGTTAACCTTTAGGGGGCGAGACAGTTGCGCCAGTGGTGAATGTCGGAGCGTTTTCGCTTTGTATCATGTCTTTGGAGTCATAACGCAATTCTTTTCTGGCGGCACTAATGAGACGGTCGTGTGCTACGGCATGGTAATAAAGTTTACAGTCCAATACTTATAATGCAACGTCGACGCTGAAAATGAGCCCCGCAGTAAGTGTGTTGTAGGGCTAATTAACTGCGACTACATTCAGATACGAAGAATCTTCAAAGGAAAGTATTTTAAGGTTATAAGGCACCCAATCCATTGTAGTCGTGCATACAAAGCACATAACGGGATCATCGCTACCCACCGTTTGCGGGCGAAATGACGCGGCTTAATCCCTCGAACGATTCGACATGATGCATTTCCGCATTGACGCAGTCACTTTGTGAAATGTTTTGTGGCAGCATACATCTTGCTTGGATTTGCATTCAATAGAGTGACGCTTGCACGCGGTTTGAAGTTTGAGCGATGACTTGAAGCGCAATTGATCACGAAGCGGGAGGAACTCGTCTAGCTAATTGATTTGAGCTTGCTTTTCTCGGAAGAAACGACACGACTCGAAGGGCATGGAAACTCACCAGTGAACGCTTTTCCTTCAGATATCCATGCCCAGGCGAAAAGCCGCACTCCATAATTTTTTTTCTTAAATTTTTATTTTAATTCCGAAGACTGTCCTTTAAAGATTTTACTTTAATGTGAGCGCTGTCATTTGTTCTACACGCGAATAAATTAAGGGAGCCGCTGAGAAGTGGCGAAACTGTACCATGCTTAGACAGTGCGTTTCTTTCGGTATTTTTTTTTTTCATACATGTTTTATGCGAACACAGTTCGTCTATACCGACACGTGGATGGGTCGCTCGCCACTTCCAACCTGCTTGTTTGCGTCTACTGAAAGTGCGAACGTTGCTTCCGCTACCCACGGGCAAAGCAATTGATTCGCATTTTCAATTTTCCTTTTCGTTATTCGTCTCAAGTCAATGCGGAAACGCGGCCGGCCAGCAGCCTCGCAGGTCGAGCCGGTAAGATGGACGCCAAGCAAGCACGCCACAGTGGAACCATGCCCTCTCTCTCCCTCTCTCTCTTTCCCACTTTCCTGTGCTTCTCCTCTTCACCTTCCCTTCGAAGCGCGTTGTTCCTGCGGCGCGCGATCCAACACGTTCGAGTGCGAACCGAAAAGCGCGCGCGTCCCACTTCGTACACGCATCATATACAAGCGCGCGGTTTGCCTTTGCGTGATCGGGAAAGGCGGGCGTGTGTGTGTGTGGCGCTCGAAATTAGGGTAAAGAGAGCGTCAGCCAAGAGGCGAGAAGGGAGACGCGCGAGAAGTAGTGGAAGAGGGAGAGGGTTATAAGCGGAGCTCGTGATGACTGTACGTGCCCGTCCCGGCGCTAACCACGAGGAGACTACGCCAAGTCAGCGCTAACTGCATATCGATGACCTTTTCGCCGTAATTCCCAGCATGGTCGAGCGGAAAAGCGAGTCAGCGGGCGGTTTGGCTCGCCTCGCTGGCTTTCCGTGTTGCCGGCGTCTTTGTTGTTGTTGTTGTTTTTTTGCGGTTGCTTCGAAGCCATCGTACTTTAAGTGCGAGTAGCGCCTGCTGCAGGGTGTGTTTGCGCATGCGCCCAAATCGAACGGCGGATAAGAGCTCAACGCCGCGGCTACAACTCGTCGTGAGACCCTATATGGTGGTGTAGCTGTATACATGCGTATAGAGGGCACGTCTACGCCTGTTTCAAACGTGTAGTTTAGTTAGGTGCAGTTCCATCGAACCACACTGGCGGTGCACCAGCGCCCCTTACTATTCACTTGGCTAAGATGTAGGTGCGCCTGTACTCTAGACATACCTATCGTTTAGGCGCAGTACATCCTGCCGAGCTAGCTGCGCGAAGCGCCCAGGGATGCGCTGGGGTGAAAGGAAAACGCACCGAGGAATATATATCATCGATATGAACAAGCAAACCTGTTTCAAAGTTCACTCATCTATATATTACCCAGCTATATATCGCCTGAGCACGTGACGTCAGAGAAAGATTTCGCGTTCCTGGTTCGCTCGAGAAGCTTCGGGGCTGACAGTTTTTCCACTCGCTGCACAGCACACGCGGAATCGTGGAGAAGAAGCATGCAGGCGCAGGGGCGAAAGTGGGTTGTGTGGCACGGCGACCAGCCAGCGTACCCCGTCATTACTAAAAGGCGCCCATTTCTTCCCTCCCGTTACGGTGCGTATACCGGGTCGAGTCGATCCATCATCATCAGCGCGTTGGCGTCGGCAGCCCCGTTCGAAGGCGCATCGAGGTCCTACTCAAGTAGATACCGCTGGTGGCCCTCTTTTTCGCCCTGGCCCACCGTCCCTCGTGTATTGGTGCGGAAAATGTGTACATTGTCCGCAGGAGATGGAGTGAGCGGGCATGTGTGGGTAACGAATCACCGTGATGGAGTAATTAGTGAGAGCTCTCCCTTGATGATGGGAGAGGGAGAGAAAATGCGGAGAGCAGAGCTTCTATATGGCTTCAAATTGGAATCAATCTGTAGTGTCGTCGGCAGGTAAGAGAGCTATTTGCGTTGGCTTCTCTAGAATTGGCAGTGTTAAGGTATAACGCCCACCACATTGAGCTAGCTACGTGGTACTAGCACACATGCAATTCCAATGTATAATAATGCCTCGTCGCTACTGACAGCTCCTCTTTCTAATGCCTCGTCAATATCGACCCTAAGTTTGTGACCCTTCGTAGGGAAGTCATCTTATTCAGTTCGCGTTGAAAAGCGAGCAGTACATTATGTACAGATGGCTCTGATGTGAAAGAGAACACATCAGCCGGAATCAACCGATTATATGCGCCATACTATATACGAACGTGTCAAAAGCATTTTTGTCCTTTCTTCTAAATTGTTTGATTCTGGTCGGACAGTAAGGCATGTTGCTGGGAAAGTTGGTTAAGCATCTTTGAAACTTGGAAAGAATCCACCTTGGCGCAAGTAAATCCACACACACAAAGGAAAGACTAGGAGACAACGGACAGGCGCCAACTTCCAACTGTTTATTACTCAAGAAAACCACACAGATAAAGGCAGGAGCAAGATTAAACAGGCGAGGCTTTTATTGGAAGCGTTTCACATAAAGAAAAAGGCGGCTTTGTGTGTGAGTGACACGTCAGTGAATTTGTATGCGGCGGAGTACAATTTTCTGTGCAAAAAAAACTGATAATGCAGGGTGATAGGTTATGGCTGTGATAGGCACATGGAGTGAAAAAAAGTGGGCGTATCCTGAGACTATTTATCTGTGTGGTTTTCTTGAGTAATAAACAGTTGGAAGTTGGCGCCTGTCCGTTGTCTCCTTGTCTTTCCTTTGTTTGTGTGGTTTTACTTGCGCCGAGGTGGATTCTTTCCAAGTTTCAAAGATGCTGGTCGGACAGTAGCCACGCGATGGGCCACCTTGTAAATCTAAGCAAATTTCAAAGAGAGTGCCAACGCGGGCAGCGCAATATGCTGCACTGTAAACGTGAATACGCCTATATGGGAGTAAAAAGAGAATAAATAGTCCTCTGCCACACTCCCTTTTAAAAAGGGGAGTGCTCCCGAAGACAGCTTATTCGCGTATTACTCCTTCCTGTTCGGAGTGTGCATATGCGCCTGTTTTGCCACAGCTCCTGCAATAAAACATCAGTGCGCAATGAATTTATTAGAGGTGGGTGCAGATACCGGCCACGGGATATCAAGTAGAAGCGCAGTCATGACTATCACCATTTCTTGGATGCTGATGAAATTCAGTTCTGCCATTTTGATCCTAGAAAGAAAGAAAGGAATGTGCTGTAAAAACAGGAAAGAGGATTAGTCCCTAGAAGGATCTGACTACTCCGGAAAAGGTAGCGACAAAGAAATGCCTTTTAGGTGCACAAGGAATGCAACGCATTTATTTAATAGCCTTTTTTGTCGCCTGTTGAAAGGCAAAAGCAAGCTGGCATTGACAGGGAAAATAAATCGCGTATATGTGACAGTCCTCGTATCTCTCCGCTCCCCTGCGACATTTAAGCGGCACGAAGCGAAATTAAAATGATCTCGCTTCGGCGTCAGTGTAGCAACTCGGTGTTGGCGAAATATGATCTGCCTCTGACAGGAAGGTGCGAATAAATGGCTCCATCAAATTTTAATCAGCTGAGGATGTCCACCCATCAATATCAATTGTTGCATGTTGTCTCTGATGACGAACTTATCTGCCCTTTCAGAACGCACGTATACCGGTGGCTTTTGTCGAGTCAGCTAATGTTCATCTCGGTTCACTAAGTGATTTCACGATGAATAATAGCGGTCGTGGAAGCTAGCCGAGGTGGCATAAGAACTGCTTTTGGTGGTTTACCGCGTTTTTTATCCCTCGGTGGATGATACGCATTTCTGTGTGCCGATTCCATTGTGTGTAATATACAACGCAGTAACGGTGCAGCCGCTGGCTGTAAGGCACCACAGACAAACAATCATGTTGCGAGAAACAATGATGATTACAAAATGAGTCCATCCCCTGAGGAAAAAAATCTCCACAAACCGATGTCATCGTCGAACATCGGTTGTTTGTATCGTCAAGCCTCAGTAAATATCTAAAAGAAAAACTAAATTCTCTCTCAAAATGCAACGTGCGCATTCTTGGGTCTTACCGCCGAACTTCCCCTAACTCGGTCCATTACAAAGATAAGACCAGTACGGCCAAACACTCGTCCCTTTCACTGCTCTCAAGAGTCAAGACAGAAACGAGTGGAGAACCCAGCTCCCTGTTGCTCGAGGTGCGCGCACCTTTTCAAGCCGCCGAAGCAGGTTATTATTGCGTTATAGCATCAGAAGGGTGAATGCAACATCAAATGGTGAGCGCTCTCTCTCAGTAGCCAGTGGCAGGCCCACCTGCCACCTGCCCGCCGTGCTACCAACGAACTGATTATATCACCTACCGAATTTAGTACTATTTTGTATACTGCCTCGGATATAAGGAACCTTAGTATGCCACCTCGGATATGACGAACTTTCGTGTGTTAACCTTGAATACAACGAACTTTTTTGTGCTAACTTCGGATATAAGGAACCAAAGTATACCACCTCAGATATACCCAACTGTCGTGTCTTGACGTCGAATGTCATGAACTTAGTGTGTTGACTTCGGATATACAGAACTTTCCTGTGTTACCTCAGATATTAAGAACCAAAGAATACCACCTCTGATATAAGGAACCTTTATATCTGGACCTCGGATGTAACGAACTTAGTTTGTTGACCTCGGGCATAACCTCAGTGTACCATTTCGTTTATAACGAACTTTAGTGTGTCAGCCTAGGATACAACAAACGTTTGGCTGCTGACGCATTCACCGATCCACCGAGAATCACCTAAGAGTTTTTTTTTTTATTGGTCCGGTTTTACTATCCACATCGTCAGCTTGCTTCTGTTCGGGAATGTTCGCGCTATGCGTGTTTCCGGCTGCCCCCCCCCCCCCCCCCCCCCCCTTACCACGAACTTAACCAGACACCATTGTGCCCTTGGCCGGTGTAGCAATGGGAGCACCACGGCGTGGTCTTGACTCATCTTGAACTCCGAAATGCACCATCTGCCCTTAAGGTGGCCTAAGAACAGCCTTACGTCATGTAGCTTGGCAGGTGCTCGCGGCACATGCCATCCTCAACGACCGGATAAAAACTTGGAAGACATCTAAATACCGTTAGCTTTGACAATGCGACATCATAAGAACGTTGTTATGAGCTGTCATGCACGGCTACACATACAATGTAAGTAGAGAGCATGATTTCCCTATCTTTACTTTGCACCTGCCAAACATGTCAGGTGGGAGGGCGCCACCTTCCAATCTCTCGCTCCTTTTCTCTCGGAAAGGAAACGGTACTTCCCTCTCTTCACTTTGCCACAGGTTGGCAGGCCGCAGCTGGCTGATCCGTGTACTAAACCTGGCAGATGGTTCTTGCAAGATACCACTTACTACCTAGCAGGTGGCAAAGTGTGATACCACCCGTGAGTGGGTCACACTGCCGCAGAACAATAGCGCATTCTTAACAAAATTAATTTCGAAAGTGGTTGATCACTTTTGATCCTAAATTACTGCACCAGAATAATTTATTACGTTACAAATTACCCAAAACCGTAATTCAATTACTGCGGTTCGATAACTATCATGACTGCCAGACACTCATGCAGGCTAAACGCGCGCATGCGGCTCAGCGACAAAATGCGCGAAAACCGCTTGTACTGTGCGATTTCGCTGCACGTTAAAGATCCGCAGGTGGTCCAAATTATTCCGGAGCCCTCCACTACGCCACGTCTTTCTTTGTTTCTTCTTTCGCTGCCTCCTTTATTCCTTCCCTTACTGCGCGGTTCAGGTGTCCGCCGATATGTGAGACAGATACTGCGCCATTTCCTTTCTCCAAAAACCAATTTTCCAACCAATTTGCACCCGCCGCGGTGGCTCGATGGTTAGCGGGCTCGGCTACTGATCCGGAGTTCCCGGGTTTGAACCCGACCGCGGCGGCTGCGTTTTTATGGAGGCAAAACGTTAAGGCGCCCGTGCGCTGTGCGATGTCAGTGCACGTTAAAGATCCCCAGGTGGTCAAAATTATTCCGGAGCCCTCCACTACGGCACCTCCCTCTTCCTTTCTTATTTCATTCCCTCATTTACCCTTCCCTTACGGCGCGGTTCAGGTGTCCAACGATATATGAGACAGATACTGCGCCATTTCCTTTCCCCCCAAAACCAATTAATATTATGCTGCCTCCGTACGCTTGTCCTGCCGCTACAAAACACTACATTTTGAAAGCATACAGCCTGCGTCAAAAGTACAGAGTCCCAGAGGTTTGCTTATGGGTCATGCTGTGTGGGTTATGTATATCCGGTCTTCCAGACGTCTTGAAGGTGAGAGGATAAAGGACTAGCAGACTAGCACGCAAGCTACAAGAGAGCCTTTCTATACGGCTTCGAAGAAAATCATTTGGGCCCTGCTCGTGCGGTTCCCCGTAATTAGCGAAATTATAGCATCCAAAGTTATAACGCGACCCCCTTATGCCGACCTAACCGATGCGCTGATAGACGTGCCACATCCTGAAGGGACACACTTAGCACAGGAACGGAAATCAGACGGAAACCGGAGCGCTTTGAGCAACAAACTTTACATAGCTAAGCTGAGGCAGTCTAACTGTATCGTACATATACAATTACATTCGCTAAATAAAAAAAACACAAATGCGAGTATTTCTCTCGGTCTTGCACACGTTGCAAAGCATTGCTTTAGACCTCACCGACCTCATATCCTACACGCATGGACGTGCGTTCGTTCCCTTTAAGTCACGCGTAAGAGAACCTATAGCAACAAGCAACGACCGTTAAGTTATACATCTACCATGACCTTCCTGGAAAGCGGGCCCTTTTGAAGGTCTGTGTAAACATACAAAAAAAAGCAGCTGTGCCGGTCATTTGAGAGCGCGAATGAATTTAGCCCAACGGATACTTAATAACACAGGCGTATACCAGGCCAGCCAGATGCTTCCTGCGCAAGCTTAGTGCCCAGGATGATTCGCGCATCTTCCACCGCGCATGCGCGGCAGGCACCAGGCTGATCCAGCATATGTCTACGCGCAGTACATTTCTGATATGCTCAAAAAAAGAAGGTATGTCGCATGCGAATAATCTGACCTCTAATAATCTCCCTTGAGGACTTCGTTGAGCCGTAAGCGTTCTGACTATACTGCTCGAAAGCAGACCCCTCCAGCCTGGCAACTTTCCACTAATTTTACGCATACAACGCGCGGTCTAAAGCTTGTACAGTAGGGCAAGTGCCCGAATGTTTTGCTGAAAGAAAGCCGAGCATATGGGCTGGAGTAATCTTGTATCCATACAAGAAAATCGGTGGGTACCCAAGGGCTCTTGTCCACAATGCCCACTTAATTGTACTTGGGTCTGAGGGAGTCGCAACTGCCGGCATTGTTGCACACTGCGAACACGCAGTGTTCTCCGAAGCAACATACAACGTGTGAACACGCGCAGTGCGTTCTCTCACCAAGGAAGGACCGTTGAAGAAACAAGACTGCCTAGAAAGACACGCAAATGGTTTGACCAACAGTTTCTAAGCATGTGCCGTCGAGGGCGACCAACGCACGTTAAGTGCGTCTAATTGTTTCTAGTGCCCATGACTGATATGGTCGGTGCGCGGCTTTCGCGATTCTGAGACATTTACATAGGCATGATATTTTAAAACGAGCTATGCAGCGCTGCTTCACGCAGAAGTCTGAATAGAGTAGCTCTTTCACGAACCGTGTAAAGGTTTCGACTTTCTGGTTTAATGCCCCAGCGTCATATTCAACGCCTTTTTGTTCGCACAGAAAACAATGAAAAAGGCAATTTGGCACCCCGTAGAGCGATCGAGGGCCCGATTATCCCTTCCGGAATCGTTTATATGTAGGGGTGGGACTCCTCGGTTTAAACAGAGGAAAAAAAACAAAATGAATGCGAGTTACACTAAGTTGCAAATTATATGAGTAGGCAAGCCGGTGGCATGATGCGACGATGAAGTTGTAGAGTTATTCCTCCGCTAGCCTATACATGCCTCTGGAGACTAGGAAGCGTTATCTCCTCGCTGTTCGAACCCGACCGCGGCGGCTGCGTTTTTATGGAGAAAAAACGCAAAGGTGCCCGTGTGCTGTGCGATGTCAGTACACGTTAAAGATCCCCAGGTGGTCGAAATTATTCCGTAGCCCTCCACTACGGCACCTCTTTCTTCCTTTCTTCTTTCACTCCCTCCTTTATCCCTTACCTTATGGCGCGGTTCAGGTGTCCGACGATATATGTGGGAGATACTGCGCCATTTCCTTTCCCCAAAAACCCAATTATTATTATTATTATTGTTGTTGGGAAAAGGACATGGCGCAGTATCTGTCTCACATCTCGGCGTACACCTGAACCGCGCCGTAATGGAAGGGATAAAGGAGGGAGTGAAAGAAAAAGGAAGAAAGAGGTGCCGTAGTGGAGGGCTTCGGAATAATTTAGACCACCTGGGGATCTTTAACGTGTACTGACATCGCACAGCACACGGGCGCCTTTTCTTCTTTCACTCCCTGGTTTATCCCTTCTCTTACGGCGCGGTTCAGGTGTCCAACGATATATGAGACAGATACCGCGCCATTTCCTTTCCCCAAAAACCAATTATTACTCGCTGTCTTCTAGCTAAGCATTGTTTATTCACTATCGTCACTTGATTAGAACAGTTAGCCGGTTAATTAGGTTAATCAAATGCATGTTTTGGCTACCACGACGATTGAGCGGCAGTTGCATCGCTGCAGTCAACACGCAGACCACGTGATGCTCCGTCCTCACGCTCAAGGCAGCGTGACAACCCAACGAAAACATGTCAACCAAGTTCTTAGAAGTAAACTTCCACTTCCGTCATTCTGTCTTCAGTTAACTTGAATTACTCTTTAAATGAGAGTAGCAATTATTTCTCTAAACACAGCTCCAAGTACACCATTTGAAAATTAATTACTGGTAAATAAATTGTTCAGTATGACAATAATACTGAGATGGACATTAATTTACGTTTGACCAGACAGAAATGCTGCATTAAGTAATATTCGCCGAAAAAACCGAAAGCGGCGTTCTGAAATAAAAACCGAAAAGTCCGGCGACTAGTTACATATCAGCGACAAAAATTAGCTTACGCCGGTCTCTTTGGCCCCGTTTTGACCTATAATAATTGGTTTTCTTGGGGGGGAGGAAATGGCGCAGTATCTGTCTCATATATCGTTGGACACCTGAACCGCGCCGTAAGGGAAGGGATAAAGGAGGGAGTGAAAGAAGAAAGGAAGAAAGATATGCCGTAGTGGAGGGCTCCGGAATAATTTCGACCACCTGGGGATCTTTAACGTGCACTGACATCGCACAGCACACGGGCGCCTTAGCGTTTTTCCTCCATAAAAACGCAGCCGCCGCGGTCGGGTTCGAACCCCGTTTTGACCTATGAGTATAGTTTTCTCGATAATAGCGCAAAATACCTTCTGCAATATAAGCCTGTAGTTAACAAAAAAACACGTTTCTTTTATTCAATGTCCTGTGTATATGAAGGGGCTATTGTTGTTTTATTCAAAGTTTATCACGCGCATTTATGAGTCTATTTGCCTGTAAATTCACATCGCTAATTTCATATTTATACTGCCAGGACATCAATACTACACACATTATTAGGAGGACAGTACATCAGGCTAATAAGTACAAAGCCACAATCAAATACATATTGCACGATTAGCACAATAGGAAACGTGTTGTGTAAGTTGGAGAATAAAACTGAATAAGTATGGTTCACTGTCTGCTTTGCAAGCACCGGCGTCTTTTACATCGCATTAATTCGATTAATAAAGCAAGAATCATAAATTAAATTTAACCCACTGAATATATACACCTTGGAAGAAGCGCGCGAACTCCCAAAGAGGACAGCGGCTTCTCACGCCCTCTGTTGGCGAATGGGGTGGATCGAACTTTAATTGGGTGCGCCTTGTAGAAATGTAGAAGGGCAGTTCCCGAAGCGCTCACAACCGCTGGGGACTCGAAATACACTCCGCTCTCTTTGTGTCCGGATTCGCGTTAAATGTTCAACGAATGGCAATCATTTCGCTAGCAGAAAAAAAAAATCCCACATTCATTTCATTTTCTTGTGCGTGCACCTTTCTACATGAAGCATTTAGTATACCTCCACTGCTTCCAAAGTAACTTATCGAAATAAACTTGTTAAGTAAATATGCAGAAGTGACAAATAGTCATGCCGTCACTATGCGACCGCAAGAAGCCAGAAATATACTGTTTCAGCCTCACTGCCGCAGCTTTTAACAGTTCTTGGTGCCTATTTTTTCTTATTTAACCCTTTAATCAGGTTAGCTGAGACACTCGGTATATTGAGCGGATAATTGCTTGCGCGTGTATGTTTGAGGGGAGGAGGGTGAGTAATGTTCAGAAGAACACAATGAGGCACAAGGAACCGATACACACCGCTCAGATGTGTCGTTATGCCCTTTGCAAACCCGCAGACGGGCAGCATTTCTCAGTGCGTTAGCTCTTATCTCTGAAGCGATGACGAGCAAGGCCGATACCCCTTGGAATTAGCTCAGAAAGAAGACTCAACTGTCCGAGCGAGACGCTTGCAATAGACAGCAGACGTCTTTGTGAGAGGAAACGAGTAATATGGCAGTTACTGGACAGCGTGAGGGCAGCCGTGAGTCGTGATCGATGTCGCCTACACACTTGTGCATAACAGACAACGCCATCGGTCATTCTTATAAGGGGAGAATAGACGTGCGTCTGACCGCTCAGGAAGCTGGAAAAAAAAAAGACCCGCCTAATGTCAGCAGTCTTGCGCAAAGAGCACATAGCGTTCGTTTTCTAATATCATGCCACTCTATTGTGATGGCTCGTCACTAGGGGCGTTCACATCTGACACTTTGGCGCAGCAGGAGGGAGACCGAGCATCGCGATTCATATCACGTGGAAAGTCCGAGGCAGTGAATGTGGTGCCATCTGGGTGTAGTGGAGGAAATAATTCACGCAGGAGCACTATGATACTGCACAAATTAAAACCGTTCAGTATGACTGAGTAACTGAAGCACGCTTATCGCCTTAGTGCGTTTAGTGTTCGACTGCTGAACTCCAGTTGGCAGGGTGGTATCTGGCCACGGCGGCCGCATTTCGATGGAGTCGAAATGGGTAAGACTCTTGTGTGTTGTGTGATGTCAGTACAGTTTAAAAATCTCCAAATGTCTCAAATTAATCCGGAGCGCTCCACTGCGGTGTCCCTCGTAGTCCCCACAGGCAGCATCTGAGTCTTATACCATACCATATCATACCATATACCATACCATATTATGCCATACCATACCGTAAATGCAATAGAATACAATAAAAATACCAAAAGATGCCATACAATATATAGAATACAATAAAATACCATACCATGCCATACATGCATAGAATACAAGAAAATACCATATCATAGCATATCATCCTATTCCATCCAATGCCACGCCATACCATACCATACCATACCATACAGTACCGTACCGTACCGTACCGTACCATACCACAAAACAATATACCCTACCAGCCGCCGCGGTGGCTGAGTGGTTATGGCGCTCGGCTGCCGGCCCGAAAGACGCGGGTTCGATCCCGGCCGCGGCGGTTGAATTTCGATGGAGGCGAAATTCTAGAGGCCCGTGTGCTGTGCGATGTCAGTGCACGTAAAAGAACCCCAGGTGGTCGGAAATTTCCGGAGCCCTTCACTACGGCGTCTCTCATAGCCTGAGTCGCTTGGGAACGTTAAATCGCCCATAAACCATAAAAATATACCCTACCATACCATACCATATCATACCATACCATACTATAGCATACCGTACCGTACCATACCACAAAACAGTATACCCTACCATACCATATCATACCATGACCATACTATACCATACCGTACCGTACCATACCACAAAACAGTATACCATACCATACCATAGCATACGACTCTGCTTGCGCCTATAGAGCCGGTGCGCTGGAAACAATGGAGACAACTTTACTAGCGGTAATATATCCAGTTTAGAGCCGGCCCTCTAATGTTAGCGCTGGCGCGGCCGGTTGTTAAGCGTCTAGTGAAAACTGCCTTGTTGCGCAACTGCTTCTGCGTGCGACGAAACAAAAGCTCCAAGGGAGATGAAGGGTTTCCGAAGTGTCTGCCGCGGCCGCAGGCCCCCATGACGCGGTTCCTTTGGCCTACGACCATCCGCACTTTCCCCGCGCCCGACGCCTACTTGTTCCAACGGGCCTCCCAACAATGGCGTCGTAAAGCTTCGTAAAGGAAGTGGCGCCCGAAGAGAGTCCGCATCCGCATGCAGTCGCACTCACAACGCGCCAACGTGTTTGGCGAGTTGCGACTGCGCGACATATGTAATACAAAATGCTACTCTCCTTACGTACGTCTGCTCGATCCGCCTGAAGCAGTGGGACGTGACTGGTTGGAAAGAGAAGAGCTAGCTCCCACACAACCGCTACCGTATCGTATCGTATCGTATCGTATCGTATCGTATCGTATCGTATCGTATCGTATCGTATCGTATCGTATCGTATCGTATCGTATCGTATGGTATGGTATGGTATGGTATGGTATGGTATGGTATGGTATGGTATGGTATGGTATGGTTTATACATACTGCAGCCTCACAGGGGCTGTTGCAGGAGTGTGGATATAGGGTACATGATAAGCAGTTGCGCATATATGTTGATTCATGCATGCATAAATACAAAAAGCACATACGAGATACAAAATAACAGAACAAAGCATAGGGTGCTAATGGTAATTAAATGGCAACCAAAAACTGCGGAAGCGCAAAGTGAACGAATTTCGCCGGGCAGGGAGTTCCAGCTTTAGATGGTATGTGGGAAGACGGAGTATTTGTATGCATCAGTGCATGCGTAAAGTAGAGAAATATTCAAACTATGATGGAGCCTAGTTGATAATGAAGTAGAAAAATTAACGTGGGTGCACACTGCCATGAGGCGCAAAGAGTTAATGAGCATGTAGATGTGCATAAGGCAATCGAAGTACCGGCGTGTTGAAAGTGGGGTTAGAGATAATGGTATGGTATGGTGTGGTATGGTATGGTATGGTATGGTATGGTATGGTATGGTATGGTATGGTATGGCATATTGCATGGCACGTTATGGCATTCGGTAAGGTTTCGTAATACTGTGCTTGCTGGGGCATTTTATGGTACGGTATTGTATGGCATGGTATTGGATGGTATGATATGGCACGGCACAGTGCGGTGCGGTCGGTATGGTATGGTATGGTATGGTATGGTGTCGTGTCGTGTCGTGCCGTGCCGTGCCGTGCCGTGTGGTGTGGCGTAGCGTGGCATGGTCATGGTATGGTATAACTTCCATTGCTGCACGTGGAATATGAGGGGCGACACAGTGCTGGACTCGCGGTTAATTTCGACCACCGTAGGTTATTTACGATTCGCTCACATCCTGCAGCACACGGGCGTTTTCGCATTCCCCTTTTATCTAAATGCGACCGGACGCGGGATATATACTAGCGATGTTGAGGCAGGATATGCGGTTTCGACCACGAGTAATCATCGCGCGTTACAGAAAGCACACTGTTGCGCCCCATATTTTCTTGCTCTCTCCACTCTGAGGCAGGCGGCCGCGGGCAGAGGATGCCGTCCGCTCTCGAAGATGTCTCGGATGCTGTCCCTTTTTTTAACACTTCGCTCCTTTCCTAACATCCTCGGCCACGTATACATATAAGTGGGCAGAGACCCGGGTGCACATGCGCCGCAAGCTGCCGCTCTCTGCCCAGAAGCAACAGCAGAAGCAGCATCTCGGCGGGGGTCAGGCGTCACATGCATGCATGCTGCCACACAGGATGTTCCGTCGCCGGAGCGGCAGCAGCGAACGATATTTTTTTTTTTCCCCCTTCCGATGCTACGCGGCCCCTCCCGCCGTAATTGCCGCCTGCATGCTGCTGCTGCTGCTGTAGCTGCGGGGGAAAAAGACAACGGAGCGGGAAAGGGGAAGGGAAGGCGAGGACAGCGTTGTCTGGCGCTGTTTCACCGACCGTATGGTCCCGGGCGCCGCTGCTGGGATGGTTCGAATTTTAATGAAGTTCCCGTCTCCGCGCTTGGTCAGGCGGCAACGGTCAATTTGTGCTGCAACCGTCCGGCCCCAGAAACGCGTCGATAAAGAGAAGAGCCGAGCCGGTGACGTGAAAGAGCGAAAGAAAAGGTGAGCAGCACGCGGAAGGGGCGGAAGGGGGAGGGGCCGGGGGGGGGGGGGGGGGGGGGGGGCAGGTTGTATTCAGATAAGGACCCTCGTGGCAGATGTTCTTTGAAGCGCTGCGCGTTTGCTGCTTTGTAGAAACCGTGGTGGAGGGAGGGAGGGACATTACTTGTGGAAGTTCCTTAGCGGACATCTCGAAGCCTCTGGGCATTCGCACGGTGCTTGGGGGCCAGGGGAAAGGAAGCGTCGCTCCGAGAGTCCTTTTTGTTCTTGTGGTTGTTGTTCTTGTCTCCGTTCATATGGAGGCAGGCAGAGTCCTCTGGCGTCGTGGTCGTTAATGACCCGACGTGGCCCAAACGCGAAACAAAGGCGCGCTCAGTTATGAGGCGAAGCTATGATCGATACTGTGTCAGGAGCTTTTGGTGGGTGGCCAGTACGCCTTCCCTGAGCGTCACTTACTTCTGGATTACGCGGCGGTTGTAATGGACCCGAAAGGAAGGATCTACATGGCGCCAGTAATTGGCGCGCTTGATAGATTGTATAGGCTCACAGGACTGCCTCATAGTGGCGAGATAGCGTGTCATGTGTATGGCTTTCATGTCGCTGACGTTGTGGAACGCACGACGTTATTTATAGTTTGGAGCACATCCGATCGTTAGTTTCTTTTATGACCCCAGAGTGAAGCCATAGTGAATCTAAGAACGCAGGACACTGTATAGGAAGCCATCAGATGACGACACCAAATGCGGTGCCTGCAACCAAAATAAAGAAGGTCTCAGGTCACGTACCCCAAGGCCAAATAATGAGGAAATGACAGCATTGAAGTCTATTTGTCACGACTGATGTTGTAAATCTGCATACGGGCGAGTCAACCAATCTGCAATCTCCATGTCAGCACGGTTCTCGCGCTCTGTTTACGTTTAAACCATGCGTCACTAGAGACTTGACTGACAGGTCCGTGCTTGCACCAAGAGTGAAGAGACCACGCATGAAATTTCGCCGAAAACACAGCTGTTTCTGTTTCATGTCATAAATCCTTCAGAAGTTGTTTTCCAGAGGAAGGATTTGTGGCTACATTTCGTCTCGACACACACACACGCACACGCACACACACACACGCACACGCACACACCGCACACACGCACGCAGGCACACACACACACACACGCACACACAGGGCATATTTAAGGGAGGAGTTGTCTCCTCTCCTTAGAGAAATTTCACATTGGGAAAACTAACCTGAAACCGATTTTTATATGGTTCAAATATAACCGCACCTGCCCCTCCCCAAGAAAAAAAAGATGTCCCTTCAGGAGTGAACCTTAACTTCGCCCTTCAGCGTTCATCGCGCACGCAGGGATATCCGCTTGCGAGACAAGAACGCAGAGCACCTATTGCCTATCAGGCATTGTTTTTGGATACCTCACGGCGGGGTGTTCCGAAACATGGATCAAGTAAACGAGCCGGCATACGCTGAGCGTGTTAGTTTTGTGATGCTTCATAGAGACAGGTTATACTCGAGTTTGGGATCAATGAAACTTAAATGAAGCGGCCATAAGCTTGAATGACGTCTTTAGAGTACCTACTGCTTTCAAACGGGGAAATTCATGAGATAAAACAAAAATTATTTTTTTTTGTATGCGAGCCAAGCGGCCTGCGATATCTCTCTTCGCTAAATGCGCTGTATATACATTAATAAAAACAGTTGCAAATCGCTTTTGCGCAAGGCAGGCGAGAATCCCCATTTTTTTAATTGGTTTCATTATACGCCTCGTACCCCGCACCAAGGGCCCTTCCATAATCCATCCGTATCGCGCTGTGCATGAATATTCGTGTCACGACGATATCAGGTGAGCTCTGCGTCGCTTCATGTAGACAGCGTGTTTCAATGGGATCGTCCTTTATGGATAACATAATTCATAATTATAATTGGTTTTTGGCGAAAGGAAATGGCGCAGTATCTGTCTCATATATCGTTGGACACCTGAACGCGCCGTAAGGGAAGGGCTAAAGGAGGGAGTGAAAGAAGAAAGGAAGAAGAGGTGCCGGGTAGTGGAGGGCTCCGGAATAATTTCGACCACCTGGGGATCTTTAACGTGCACTGACATCGCACAGCACACGGGCGCCTTAGCGTTTTCCTCCATAAAAACGCAGCCGCCGCGGTCGGGTTCGAACCCGGGAACTCCGGATCAGTAGTCGAGCGCCCTAACCACTGAGCCACCGCGGCGGGTAGATCACATAATTCGGCTGATGCATCCTTGCATGTTCGCGTGCGTTCATATGTGCGTGCGTTCGTGCGTGTGCGTGTGTGCGCGCGCCATCAGCCCCAGTCCACACCGATTCGAATCAGCGTTCTATTCAGCCAGTGTGCTCGAGAGATAAGCGTGCGTGAGGGACTAGATGATGCATTTACCTGCACATTGTCTCGTGCATGATATCTTGTTTATATTGCCGACGTAAACCATATGGCGAACAAAAATGGCCATTGATGATACATTTTATCGATGTAAAAGCGCGGAGAAAGCTAGCTTTGGGCGCAGAGTGGCATCGTCCTTATACAAGGTGCCCTCGCTTGCTCGGAGAAATTCCGAAGTGTCTGGATGGAATAAATAACGTCTAAACTAGGCTGGAATATCAGAACCTTCTATTTCCTTTTCGTTTATGCTTATGTACTACACTCCGTCTTTGCATCTGAGACTGAATAAAGTGCGCCGATGGACATCTACACTTTGGCAGCGCCCTAGAAGTACGCACTGTATTACTTCGCACAGCTTGTTCGCATTAGTAGGTCAGAGAAAGTTTTCCTTCGGCCGACCTTCCACTCTCTGACATTAAACTTCTCGCACTCTCTCCCCTCCCTCCCTCCCTCCCTCCCTCCCTCCCCTCCCTCCCTCCCTCCCATTAAAAAAAAAAATGTCGTTGAAGCTACGTGCGCTTTGTCCCGTGCTCGCACTCTCCACTCCACTGTAGATTCTGTGAGAGTGAATAAAGTGGACCTATCTCGCGGACTTCGACGAACAAACAGACGACAACAACCGCATACACTCACCGGCATGCGACTGCAGCGACGTTGACGGCGAACACGGTGACGACGCGGGCGCCCCTCCGTGGCCGTCAGGCGTGCATCGCGGCCGAGGAAGAAGCTGCCGCGCAGCTAGAGCAGTGGCGCGTTCGTCGCGCACGGCTGCTAATGTTGCTAATTAAGTAAATTTCGTGCCGCGGCGCTGGGTGACGGGGCCCCCCTTAATCTGGCGCCGTTCCTCAAATGCCGTCCCGCGGGCATGTTCGGATGTTCCACGCGCGCGGGCGCTGCCGGTTCCTCCCTCAGGCGAGAGCATACGTCCGCCACGCCACCGTCTCTTGATTGTTACTGCCGCTTGTACGGTCGTTGCTGTTGCCGGTTGCTAATGTTTGTCGTCGTCTTCTTGTGTTCTTGTCGTTGTTGACTTCGTGTGTGCAGCAGGCAGCGCCGCGCTGATGTTATCACCGCGCCGCGAGCGGGGGATACGCTCATTCTGTTTTGGTTTGCCCGCGTTGCCGTGCAGGCCAAGGGGCGAATCCTTAATTTTCGTTTTTTTTTCTTTCTGGTTTCAGGCTTCCGGATGCCGCCCTATGCCGTCCACTCTGCAGCATCCCTCGTCGAATTCAGGTTCGGATGCGCACCTGTTTCTGTGATTGCTGCCAATCCTGCGGCATCTCCACCAGTCTGGACTTCAGTGGTGGCGCGTCAGCGCTGGTGGCTTGCGCGCAATAAACAAAATTTTTAATACGGTTAAGTTGGCGGACTCGTGGATGTATGTCAATTAAATAAGTATCAGTCTTCTTGCCCTGCTCCGTGATGAAGAAGCATAGCTAGGAACACCGGTTCCGCCGCACCGAAGATTCTAGCAGTGCCCGCAGCCCGTCGCACAAATCTCATTGGGGCCTTTATGTTCTTGATGGGTCGCTTAGCTGGTCCTTTCCTTCTATGCCTCGCTTATAGATTCCTTATGACCTTTATGGGTACAAAAATCGCTGGCTCCTTCTCCCTATGCGTCCCTTACGGGTTCCTTACGTGACTTATGAGGCCCTCATGTGGTCCTTATAGGTACTTTATGCGGACCATTTGAGCAAATTTTTGAGGAGGAATTAAGTGATAGCGGACGTTTTCGGCTACGACATAGCACGACGCCCACTCCGACAGCAATTCCGGTTCCGACTGAAACAGCACTGCATGTATCTATCGTTGCAAAATTGAAGTATAGTGTGGGTTTTGCAAAGTTTATGCATTGCTTTGCTTGCGTCGTTACAAAAGACGTGAGCGGCCACGTGTCGTGGAGCGCGCATATCTTCTAAAAGAAAACGAAGAAAATTTTTAGGAGGTGTGCACTAAATGCGCGATGTTTTGACGTCATTCGCTGGCTGTTTCACAAGGATTTAGCTATATGCTAATGTAAGCTGCGAAGAAATGGAAAGTTTCCGCCCCGCTGCCGCCCCGCCCGCCCCGTTCTGTGCGTCCTCTGTGAACGGCGTTCCGTACTGGGAATTAAGCAGACAGAAAATCTCTGCCTCCAATCTCAATCCAACAATCTCTGCTCCACTGCTGCACCACAACTTGGCTGCTTCAGCTAGAGTTAACAAATACGTTTTTTAAAAGGGGAAGTTGCTTCATTTCGGTGTTGCTGATGGGTGGCGTTTGTCATAGATACATTTCCATACCTTACTGCCTTAGTTTGGTCAGGTCGGGTTTTGAAGAAACGTTAACATATTAAGCAAGCTATGAGGATTTTTAAAATGTTGTACGTCTTCGATGCAAGCGGAACACTCATTTTGAATCTTCGTTTGTCGCATTATTGGCTTATTTGCACGTCCTCCACTAAACCTTACGAACAGCGCAGGCATAAAGTTAAACACTATCCTTTATTTATTGCTTTTAAAGCCTCTTTCCGGAAACGTGAATTCAATCCTAATATATTTTAAGTTATCATGAAAGGACAGTGATATAAAGCTTCATCTGCTATTGAATTTGATGAATACTTAGGAATATTTTGCGCAATGTTTTGAATACGTTCTCACGTAGAAACCGAATACGGGCGAATGCCGTATAATACTGCCGATGGCCGGTTTGGGTAAAATCAAAAGAGCGTCAATAAATGGAAATAGTGTCTCACTGCCCACTTTACTTTTACAAAGGGAGCATGAAGAAAAAAAAACAATTTAAAGACATACTACATCGATAGCCGCAATGCCAGGTGCGGTGACTAAGAAAAGAAAACTTTCAAAAGCTGATCAAACTTTTCACACAAGGCTTCCTGCCGAGCATTCAGCCAAAAGCGAAACAATAACTGGCCTTAGTGAACAATTCTAGCGCGTGCCATAGCCTGAAGTAGCTCCTTTGACCTGTTCCTAACAAAACGTCGTTGTAAGCTGCAATACAAGCGTGCTCTTGAAAATTTTGGGGGCATTAATTTGGCTGTGTATCGAATCTTCCGGCAAAGGCCAAGCCGGTGTAATATTGCGAGTTTGGTTTGGTTGGTTTGGTTTATGGGGGTTTAACGTCCCAAAGCGACTCAGGCTATGAGGGACGCCGTAGCGAGGGGCTGCGGAAATTTCGACCACCTGTGGGGTTATTTAACGTGCACTGACATCGCACAATACATGCGCGTCTAGCATTTCGCCTCCATCGAAATGCGACCGCCGCAGCCCGGATCGAACCCGCGTCTTTCGGGTCAGCAGTCGAGCACCATGGCCACTGAGCCACCGCGGCGGCGCTGTGAAGTTGGTTCGGTGGCGGTATAGACAGTCTGTTCGGTCCCACCACCACGCCTCCTGAGAAAGAGTGTAGTCATCAGACGCTGCACAATACTCCTTTTACTTTTAGTGACCTGTCGAAATACAGTGGAAGTTCTGTTCAAGCTGCAGACTCAGAAGAGTTTCTCGAAGTTCCTTATAGCGCTACAAAAAAAAAAAAACAAGGACACAGGAAGAAGTACACAGGACGGGCGCTGCCTCCAACTAACTTCAGTGAGGCTTCCACACCCTGCATTTGTACACAGCGAAGGACCAGAGCGCTTGCGGGTGACACATTTCTGGTAGATTAGGGAGCGCAGACTGCATGTTATCGTCTATTTAATAATCTGTATTCGCTATCTCGCAGGGAAACTGACGTGGCGCTGACGCACGTGTCGCCCCTATATTTTATAAAAAATGCTTCGGCCAATTCGCGTGCTAATCTATCCTTACTTCTGCTTAGAATTTTGATACGCTATAGTTAGTTGGAGTCAGCGCCCGTCCTGTGTACTTCTTCCTGTGTCCTTGTTTTTTTTTTTTTTTTTGTAGCGCTATAAAGAACTTCAAGAAACTATGCTTCACCAACTAGCCCCACAACGTGTTTTGTTAGACTGAGAAGAGTCATCCCAATCCCACTGCAAAATCTTCATCACACCAGTCCGTTAACCTAATCCACGAGTCTCACGCGGAATGCTGTAGTGGCGTTTTCCGGCTGCTGATGTTTGTTGCAGTCCTTATTTTTCGCGCCCATAGTCTCCCGCACGTGTGTTTTCGCTACTCCCCCCATATTTTCGCGTGTTTTTTTTTTCTCTATTCTGCTTTTCCTTTTTGCTATTGTCACTGTTTGTTTCTTTGTGCTCGTTTTTTTGTTCGTTTCTTTAGCAGCGGCGACAGCAGGCACCGGACGGTTGCATCGACGTCATGCTCGTCGCCGCCGCCCGGCGCGGATCGCTGTTCCGAGCCCGCTGCTCCTCCTTACCCTCGCCCCATCCGCTCACCTGTTTGCCGATTTATTAATATGCATGTCCCGTCGTCGCCGACCGACAGCGGGCCAGAGGGGACCGGCAGTGGAGGGGAAGATAGAGAGGAGAGACTCAACGGCACAGGAAAGGAAGCGACGGCGGAGAAAAAGAAGAAACAAAAAAGAGAGAGAGAACGAAAGAGGGGAGAGGAGGGTACACGCAGCCGATGAAACGGGATTAGAGGGAAATAGCGCATGCAACTGACGGTGGCGGCAGACCTTGTGTTGTTTCATCTGTTGCCGCGTGGGACCGAGGCGAACGTTCCCTGTAAGTCGAGTGGGATCATTGACTGGTGTAATTGGGGGTGAATAGGTTAGTGTGGTAACGTAGACTCCTTTCTTTTTTTTTTCCCCCACTGCAGTCGATGCCCGGTGTAATTGCACCAATTGGCAATAGACGCTGTGTGATGTATTATGTATAATGCGTAATGCGTAATGCGTAATGTGTAATGTGTTATAAAAAACTTGTATACGAAGCGAAATAGCAAATAATCGAGAGGTTGCTGTACAATTCCGAACTGGCACGTGCAACCAGAACAAGTTCACGAAATTAAGATCTCTCTTCACTAGCCGCCACGGTGGATCAGTGGTTATGGTGCTCGGCTGCTGACGCGAAAGATGCGGGTTCGAACCCGACCGCAGCTCTCGCATTTTGATGGAAGCGAGATTAGAGGCGAGTGGACTGTGCGATGTCAGTGCACGTCAAAGAACCCCAGGTGGTCGAAATTATTCGGAGCCCTCCACTACGGCGTCCCTGATAACCTGAGTCGCTTTGGGACCTTAAACCCCCTCATACCTACCTTTCTTTACTCGAGTTGCCCGCGGTCCAGTCGCCTAAAATTCGCTCTTGGTGGCAGAGAAGTGAGCAAAAAGAAAATAATATTTTGCGACGTCAGACTTTTAGGGATGTCGCGGCGATTATTGTTTTTTCATTAACTCTTAGACGCAGGTTCTCAAGATAGGCATTCGTGCACAAAAATACTTATTTGCTTTCCATTAGGCTGGCATATTGAGCATTACATCGAAAAAAAAAATGCTAACATGTGTATCCACTATCTAAAGCTGGTTTTAATGTCACAGAACCTTTATAAACGTTTGCTCGTACTCCTTCATCAATCTTTGAAGCGACAGACTCTAGCTGCGCGCACTGCTGTTCGTTCGTAAAAGGCACCTGGAAAAATAAATGCCTGTCTAAAGTTCCCATTAAATATAGACCGCCTGGGAGACATGGTAGAAATTATTGAAACAATTACAAGAAAACCTTGTCATTTCAGGGTTTCTCTGTTAAAAACTCGTCTTCTATTTCGCGAGTTAGGCGCTCTTAAAACGAACGCTATATATTGTCACTGAGAAACGGTTGACGTAAGCAGGGCTGGTTTACTTGCTTTAATTAGACGCGCAAGACGTTGGAACGCGCAAGGCAGCAGGCAGCACGAGAGATGATGAAGACGAAGCATCTAGCCCCGAGATGGCTCAAGGCTTGCCAACTGCCAGGAAATGCAGTTTAGCCGCTGTATGACGCCACTAGAGTAGTTAGTAGCGTAGCAATATACATCCATATTTCTCGGCGCTGAGCGCACTTGTGCCAGTCAATAATGATACAAGCACTCGCCAGAATCGTTACATGTTTCTCCGAGGGACATATTTGTTTATTAGGCATATTTTTGCCTATCGGGCATATTTTTCCAAGCATTCAAACCACCCGGATGGTGCCCTATATTCCGGAACCTAAATGTCGCAGCCGTGAATTGCGACATAGCGAAATTCCGCTATCTGTAAACACGCTGCACTACAAATAAACAGCATGGGGAGATAACGAGCCATTTTACTCCGGCCTTGCTAGTCGTACCCTAGTTTTCAGTTCTCGTCCACTAAGATCACAGAGCACTGACACGTGAGCCTTTTGCAAGCTGGAACTAATAACTCATCAAGCTGTGCGCGTTACGCCAAGGCAAGAAGAAAGACACGTGCGTTGTGGGACAATTGGGCCTGCGTGCCTGGCGTATACTGGTGTGCTCGATGTAAAAAACAACTTGTCATTTTCTCCGACATTTCAACTTTTACTGTGCGTTCTTCTATCGTTCTATTCGCTTTCCTCAGGAAACAAGAGAACAAAGCTTCTGTAGAAAATTTCTTTGTCGAAAAAACACGGAAGAGAACGAAAAGTAAATGGCACGAAAAAGAGCACATACACCGCATCCTTTATTGCAAGGAAACAAAGAGAGCTGTTTGCATTCTTTTAACGAAACTATCGCGAGCATCGTCATTACCATATACAAGGTCTCCTCAGAAAACTTTGCATCTCTGCGGAGTGCATTTCCGCTGGAATAGGAAGAAGAAGAAAATGGAGGGGAAAGAACCGTCAGCCCAGATGGCGCCATCATTAGCGTCGAGTGGTGTCAAATGTCAAGCCTACATACGCTATCTGCCAATACACGGCTCGAAATTTCACAATAGACCTAGGATGTTCCGCGAACGGCGCTAAGGACCTTTAGGCTCGCGAAGACTTCGAAACCACTTTCTGAAGGGCGACCATTAATAGAAGAAACCCCGCAAAAATAAAAAAAACCGAAAAGATCAGAGGAAAATTTGGTGACTCTTACAAGCTCTTAGATGAGACATGTCAATTCCAACTGTTTTCGGCATGAATCATGTTCAATATCCACTGCCTTCTAGGCACGCACAGTAAGCGTCCTCACGTTTTTCGTGATCCGCTAGGATAGGCAGCGAGGCGTAGAAGTATCCGCGCACGATGCTCAAGCACGGCCTAGGCTTCGGGAGCAAGGTCTTCGCGTGCGAGGCAGGTACGTATCGGCCACGTGACCTCGCTGCAACGGCGCTCGAAGAGTTTCGCAGATACACGGACGTTCGCGCCGCTGTTTCCATGCCTGGGGCGTTGCCGAGAAGGGTGAGCTCACGCGCGACCTGCTCGGGTGCCGAGCCCGGCGCGAGGCCACGGCGAAAGACGGTTGCGTGTGGAGTAAAAACGAAAGTTCTTGCAAGGGCAGACCGGAAGTGTGGTTGTTGTATGTTTCGAGCACGAGCACACTGTCGGCACTCCGGCCAATTGGAAATGTCCAGCAGTTTCACACTCCTCTGGCACTCTAATATCAGCCATTTGCTTTGATTGTTTCAGAACTCCTGGTTTGGCGCCTTTGCTGCGGCTCTAGAGTTCCACCGCCCTGGTTCAGAGCGGCACTAGTTAACAATCTTGACGCGAGGTGGCGGCAGCCACTACACCAATTCAAAGAGGATGCCAATAAAATCTGTCCACCCATCGAGGTTATGGGGACAAAGGTATGAGATCTCTTCCTGAATCGTGTTTGCTCCTTGTATCAACGAAGCTGCAATCAATCTTGGAAGCTTAGCGTGTTATTTGGAGACAAGCTTGAGCACTAAACAGGAAAAAAAATCGTCAGCACAATTGTCGTCAGCACAGCTGTTGAGATGTGAAGCGAGAGGGAGTAGGGAATGCCTCGTACTTATACCAGCGGGTGTACAAATCCACTCAAAGGGCGATTAAGAAATCAGAGACAAGCAGTGCCGTGTCCAGCACACTGAGGTCGTGGTTAAGCCACCATTCGGTGCTTTTGCCACCGTCCACCATCTTCCCCTTGCCATCTGTGTTCCCAAAATCTAAAAATGAACGCCCGCTTTAAATTTGGAACAATTGTTGACCTGCACCTTTACTGGCAAAGAACTACTTAACGCGGTCCCAACCAAGAACCTTATGTGAAGCCTCGGAGTAACTCGGGTAAGCTAGGGTTAGTTCGGAGGAGCGTCGCGCCAGCTGTAGCCGATGGGAGGGTGGCCTTGAGGGTGACCATGGCCCAAGCTAGAGCCCATGCAGAAATAAAATAAATATTGCCGGGACTGGGTTTCGAGCCCTCGGTGGCGTGAACTGATCAGTTTCGCAGGCCACTGCACGAGAGCGCAGTATGCTATCGCCCCAGACGATCACGCCTCTTGTTAAAATGCAACATACTCTCGCGCTGTGCTTTACAAGTCGTCGTCTTCACCAACTTTCATTTGCGGCAAAGCACAACCATGAGCCAACCAGGCTAAACACATGTTTTTGCATGTCTACTCTGTTTAACTACGTTAAAACCCTACCGCTTTTTATTTAGTTAATATAAAGTTGTCCTCTGCAATGCGCACACTTTACCGAGCTCCTCAATACTACGTAACACTTCCTGCATAAGCCTCTCCGATATTTATGTAACAGTATGCTGCCTTCGGAATTACCACTCGGTTGTTTCCGCAGACATTGAACTGGAGACGTTGCAGCACTTTCGTACATCTTTAGGGAAGCACTCGCAAGAGAGGGGGGTGGGGGGGGGGGGGGGGGGGGGATCCCACCGCCGTATACGCCGTTTACGCACAGTAGTCGGGCACCGCGCGTACACGTACGCGGAATGCAAAGCGCCCGAGAAATCTCCTGGGGATCGTTGCGTTTCCTCCTTAGTATGCATCCTTATTCAGACGACCGCCTGGCGTCGATAAGAGGGAGGAGATGTTTGCAAGGTTAATGTTTGTTTATGCATACCCTCACGCGTGCAGGCAGATAGGGTGTCCAAGAAAGATATGAATGGAGGAAGGAAGGAAGGAAGCAGTAGAGAAAAACAGTGACGTCGAGGAAAGCGCACTGCATGCATGTATGTATATACGAGGGACCTCGTAAAACACCGCGAACGCAGCTACTGGCGCCGGGAGCGTACTCTCACTTTCAGCGCGCATTTCGGATTCGAGCTTCGGGGCACGTCCAACGTCGCGTGTATGAAAATGCCGGCCGCGTTGGGGAAACGCACCGGTTCCAGCGCGGTTGCCTCATCGATAGCATCTTAATTGCGAGCGCGAGCGAGCGCGCGCGCCTGATGCAGAGGGGAAGCGGGTCCTGCTATATTCTGAATGGGTGATTGCGGGGACCTTGATCTTGCAGTGCCTCAACTCGCCTCCTCTCTTTCCCCTTTCTTCTTCTTCTGCCTTCTCTCTCCCTCTCTCTCCCCTCTCTCTCTCCAGACACCTTCCCAGCGCCGCGTTGCTGTCGGCATCATGCATGCTTCCTGACCTGCATATTATGCGGCGTTCGATGAACTTGAAAAGAAAGACGGCACCGGCGCGTCATGCGTGGCGGGGAAGCACACAGCCGCTGCTTTTGGCAGAGAGGTGGTATTTTGTCCTTGTTTGTTGTTTCCGGTGCGTCAGGAGCCGGCGCGCCTAAGAGACGCTCGCCGTTTTGAAGTTACGAGGGGGAGTTGATTGCGCATTGAGGCGGTGCTAAGAAAAAGGTGTTCTTTTCTTGGAAACCTACGTCTGTGCTCAGCAGTGCGCGTGTTTGAGTTCACTGGGTGTGCGTGTGCGCCTGTGCATATGTGCGCGCGCACTTAGTGACTTGCGATCTCTTTCAGCACTATTTTTAACGAAGGCGAAGAATGATGCCTTTTGCGAGGTTGTTTGTTTGTATGTTTGTGCATGTGTGGCGACTTCGCATGTTTTGTTATACTGTGGCTCCCCTTCAACTTAAACCGCATGGCATGCCGGATATCCCTTTACTCTGTCATTTATTCTGAGCTCAGTAGTCGATTGGAATGACCTGCCATCAACCATTGTCACCGAATTAAACATGTCTATAAATATCAAGAACTCGTCCGCTCAGTTAGTGGTGTTCAATGTCTGCTACGATTTTTTTTATATTTAATATATTTCTGTTTTATTGTTGTTGTTAGTCGTGTTGTACTTTTTTGTGTTGCTGCATATCATCTGCCTAGAGGCATAAGTTGTATATTACCGCATTGTTATCGCATTCTTTGTACTATGCGTTTTACTTATTTTACTTTGCACTATGCATTTTATTTATCCCCCCCCCCCCCCCACTCTTCATGTAATACCCTCCTTCAAGGGCCTTTATAGGTGTTTTGAATAAAATAAAAAATAAGCTTACTTCTTTGCTTCTGAGTGAAAAGTTATCAGTGAAATGACGTCTATAGGCACAGCGTGTAAATATATATGGCCCCAGATTACTATTGCATTCACAAGAGGCGCCTGTGAGAAAGACAGATATAAATATTTTAGGTATGAGGCTCTGTGAAAGTACTGCGTGCATGCCGCAACGCTATAGCGGTAGCTCACCACCCGAAACGGAATGACTGCAATTTCGTTACAGCCAACATTTTGCAGCGCTTAACAAAGGGTCTTATTGCGAAGCATGCATGAGTCAGATGAGGGTCACAATTGTTTAGGCTTAGTTGTGTGTCGCACTTTGTTTTGATTCTATTTACCCATTCTTTGCTCCGCTGTTAAGTATGCTTCGGCGTCATACTTCACTCTTCACCTTTGTTAAGGCAACCAGACGTAAGTTGCTACACAGCGTACGCTAAGTGGCTATTCAAGTGATGCAACTCAATGAAATCAAACCACGCTACCCAAACAGTGATCTCTCCCCCCCCCCCCCCCCTAATTTCCTTCCTCTCTGAACTTTCAAGA